>NC_092774.1:27623192-27625692 GCF_047496795.1 Chiloscyllium punctatum | reverse complement strand
CTCCTTCGAGGACGGACCCAACCCCGTGTTCAGTTCGAATTTCATGTGTTTTCACGGTGGAAAGTGGTCCAAATGCGGATGGGATTGAACATGACTGCTCATGCCGACCTTAAGACTTCCAAGCCGGGTAGCTCAGCCGGATTTGACCCGGCAGTCTTGAATTCGAGAGGCAACCGGCCCCCGCGTTCAGTCCGATTTTCATGCATTTCCAATGGTGGAAAGTTGTCCCAACGGGGATGGGATTGAATGTGACTGCTCATACCGACTTTGACACTGCCAAGCCAGCTAGCTCAGCCGGGTTTGATCCGGTGGTTCTTCCGATGGTCCTTCCGATGGTCTCTCCTTCGAGGGTGGACCCTCCCCCGGGTGGATGCCGAATTTCATGCATTTTTAATGGTGGGAAGTGGTCCAAATGGGGATGAGAGTAAATGCGACTGCTCATACCGACTTTGACACTTCTAAGCTGGCTAGCTCAGCAGGATTTGACCCGGTGTTGCTGCCGACTGTCTCGCCTTCGAGGGCGGACCCTCCCCCGTGTTCAGCCTGATTTTTATCCATTTCCAACGGTGGGAAGTGGTCCAAACGGGGATGGGAGTGAATGTGAGTGCTCACACCGACTTTGAGACTTCGGGGCCGGATAGCTCAGCCGGATTTGATCCGGTGTTTCTGCTGACTGTCTCGCCTTCGAGGGCGGACCCTCCCCCATGTTCAGTCCGATTTTCATGCATTTCCCACGGTGGGAATTGGTCTCTTTGATAACGGGGACAAGGGTCTGAAGAGGTGAAGTGAGTAACCAGCACACTTAAGGAAAGGGTTCGAAAGTTCTCAACAGTGTGAAATACGTTACCAGGAAAGCTTAAAAAAGTTGTCTGAGAGTCCCAAATGAGTGAACTGTGAAACTTAGGGAAATGCCCGAAAGGTGAAATCAGTAACCAGGAGAAGATAGGAAAGTGCCTGAAAGTGCTAAATGAGTAACCAGAAAAACTTAGAAAAATGTCTGAAAAAAAGAAATCAGTAACCAGAAAAACCTTTGACTAATGTTTGAAAATGAGAAATGAGTAACCAGAAAAACTTAGAAAAAAACACCTAGAAAAATTTTCAAAGTGAGAAAAATATTCTAAGCGTCAGCGGAGGAAAATGCTGAAGCATCGGGAAAGATTCACAAACTCACGCCGAACACGTGTTCCGAAGTGCCGGAAGAACTGGGTGTATTGAGCCGGCACTTGGCTAGCTGTCATTTTGTGTCTGCAGCCCGAAATCTTTAACTTTGTCTGTCACGGAAGTCCGGACCCGAAAAAATCCAAAGGGTTTTGCGGGGATCGAGTTCCAGACCGATGCAGTCAAATTTGAAATTCAGTGCCACTTACATTATTCCACAATGAGGTTGGCGGGGTACCCGGAGATTTCTGGGAACACGATTTTTTAGAACAAAATGGCGGCGCGGGACCACTTTGAAAGGCATCCGAAAAACGGTTTCTCGGGCATAGCACTTTAATGACAGGTATGAGTGCATGCCGGAGAGCTCACGGAAGTCTAAGTTTTTGACATGTGATCAAATCTTTGACAGGCTTACCCAGCTCTTTCCGTCCATTCCAAGAGTCAGTCAGAGGCCGGTGCGGAGGTCTCTTCACAAGCGGAGGGGATGGTGGCCCTCTGCAGGCACTTGTGTCGAAAATGAAGGTGAGAGACGTGAGTGACCTGGTTCCCAAGGGTGTTGCCATGAAGGATGTGGTCTGACCCTTGCTTGAGCACTCCCTAAAGCCTCTTACGATGAGAGCAGGCCTCACGCACCGCACGACCGGCTCTGGTAGTGGGTGGCCGCTATTGTGAATAGGCTGGTCCTCCCCTGCCACCTGGCAAGTCCGATGGCGCAGCCGCCGTGTGGTGCTCGTCACCCAGGATTCCAACCCGGACCTGCGAGCGTGGTGCGAGGGGCGACCTCGCTGCAGTCCACACCTCGATCGATCTGGCGCAGACCGTCCAGCGTGGGAGGTCCCTTGGCGGGCCAGCTTTCCTGTGAAGGGGCTGGTGCTCCAGGCCGAGTGGTTCTTCCCCGTTCCCCCCGGGCGCGTCCACCACGAAAAGTCAGGATACCAAGACAGGGTCGGGAGAGTTGGCACCCCTCTGCGTCCGAAATGGGCATTCACCCCCGTTGTGATGGTGAAGCCGAGAAGCCGCAGCTTTGCCGAGGCAGTGGTGTGAAATCGAGCATTTGGGTTGCGAGTCCCGGTAACGTGCTTGCCCGCGCACTACCCTTGCTCCTGGAGCAAGGCTTTATGTGGGGGGCACTTGCCGTCTCTCTGTTTCCCTTGCGTGTTGGAATTCCATTTCTCTCAGTACTGTGGTTCCGAGGTGGGGAGAGGAGCCAGGGAGATGGAGCTCCCACTCTCTCCTCTGAGCTCGCGCACACGGCTGGTTTCGGCTGGCGTGTGCTCTCACACCCTTTCATCCGCGAGGGTGATGCTCCGTCTGACCCGTTGGTACCGGGGTGTCTCGCTTT
>NC_092774.1:27495692-27615692 GCF_047496795.1 Chiloscyllium punctatum | reverse complement strand
CCCTTTAATTTTAATTGTAGCGGAGTTCCGGAGAGCGAGGATGAGAAAGGGGATGAAAGGATTATCCATCCAATAATTGCAGAGAAACCTGAGGAACTAGAAGTAATTATTAACTACCCCATAGATGATTTTAAGTGTAAATATTGTAAGAATATTTATAACACAACGGGGGGTTTTAGGAAACATCTTAAAATATGCAAAGGGATTAAGGCCATTAGGATAAGGTGCAGTAAGTGTAGCTGGGAAGGGAGCTACCAGGCAGTGGCTTGTCACTTCTCAAAGTGTACCAAGGGGGTTATTGATAATTTAAATGTTGAGGTCGGTGCTAGTGAGAATAGTGGTAGCAATAATTTGGAGATGGAATTGAAGAAGTATTTGTGTGATTTATGTCCTTTAAGATTTAGTACAGCCAGAGGCCTTGGGCAGCATGAGCGGCATGCACACCCTAGTTTGAGGAATGAGAAGAGGAAGATAAAGAGCAGTGAGGGTAGGAAGAAAGATGTTAGTAAGGAGAGCAATAGGAAGGGTGTGTGGTCAGCTGAGGAAGTGGATATGTTGCTAAAATTAGAGTTAGAATTTGCCGGCAGTAGGAAAATTAATAAATTGATTGCGAAAAGGTTAGGATCAAAGACTGCAAAGCAAATCTCAGATAAAAGGCATCTGTTAACCAAGAAAACTAAAACTAAAAAGAATGATAAAAAGATTGAAGTAGATGATGAGATATTGTCGAATAGTAATGTGGATGAGGAAGAAGAGGAAAATAATGAGATTGTGGATAGGTTACAAGAAGGGATAGATAGTATTCATAATGATATTAATAATTTGGATTGCCTGGAGGGATCAGTGGATGAACTACTTAATTTAATTGAAGTGAACCTGGGTAGGAATAAAAAGGGGAAAAATGAGTATGAAAAGATTATGAAGATGATCCTAAATAAGATAGAAAAGAAGAATAAAGAAAACATTAGCAATAAGACTAAACATAATAAGATAGAGAATAAGATAGAGAAGAAGAGTAAAGAAAACATTAGCAATAAGACTAAACATAATAAATGGACAGATGTTAAAATAAAGGATAGTGGAGTAAGGAAGAATAAGAAGGTTAGTGGTGCAAAAAGTAGATATGGTAAGAAAAAAGGAAAATTTAAAGAGATGCAGGTCCTTTTTAAAACAAAACATCAATATTTAGCTAGAACCCTAATGGGTGCTCCGGGTAGAAGCAAGTGCCCTCTAGAAAAGAAAGATTTAGAAGATTATTTCAAGGGTAAATTGACAAAGGTTAATGAGAAGAATAATTTGACGTGTTTTGCAAAGTATAATAATCAGATAGAGGAATCCCAGTTTGCAATTCTAACGGGACCTGTAGCGGTAGAAGATGTTGATCGTGCCATTAAGGCGATGGACATCAAGACTGCTGCGGGTCCCGATGGGATGACAATGGGAGACATTATTAAAATTTTTAATAAGGATAATATGCTGCTGCCAAGACTGTACTCAATCTGGGTGGCCACGGGCAGGATACCAGACCAGCTGAAGGTCAGTAGGACCGTACTTATCCCAAAAAGTAACAATGAGGAAGAATTATTAGATATTAACAACTGGAGACCAATTACTATTGGTCCAATGTTACTAAGAATTTTTACTAAGATTATGGCTAATAGATTGAATAAGATTATTAATTTAAATAAAAGACAAAAGGATTTATGACGGGAGTCCCAGGGTGTGAGGAGAATATCAAGATCTTAGAAAATATAATAAATGGGGCAAAATATAAGAGGAAGGATCTGGCAATAGTCTTTGTAGACTTAGCCAAAGCCTTCGACTCTGTGGGACATAAATTGATTGTGACAGCTCTTAGAAGACTCCAGTTCCCGCGAGTTTTTATACAACTAGTTAGGGATCTTTATGAAAATAATTTTACCCACATCGAGGGTTTTAACTGTAAAACCGATAATATGCCGATTTTATGCGGGGTTAAGCAGGGCGATGCTTTATCGCCAATTTTGTTTAATATAATTATGGATCCGCTGATTAGTACAATTGAAGAGAAACAAAAGGGGATATTCCTGGATGAGGGTGGGAAGGGTTGCCATTGTGCAACGTTGGCATTTGCCGACGATATTGCCCTAATTAGTGAGACGTATGAGGGTATGATATTTAATCTTAGAATAGTGGAAAGATTTTGTCGGAACACAGGACTGGAGGTTAATATTAAAAAAACTAAAGGGTTTTACTTTAGTCACAAGAATAAGTCCTTTATATACAATGACAAGCCTAATTGGAAATTTGAAGATCGGGAGATTCAATTTATTGAGCCAGGGACCACTGATAAATATTTAGGGGCCAAGATTGACCCCTGGCTGGGGATTAGTAAGGCCAACTGGGAAAATCAACTAGAATTATGGCTAGGGAACTTAAAAAGGTTCATCCCTGAAACCCGTTCAAAAGATTGAAATTTTAAAAACGTATTTTATCCCGAGGCTATTTTATAACCTGGTTTTATCAGAGGTTTCTCTGAATTATTTAAAGAAATTGGATAGTATTATTAAGAATGCGATCAAAGAGATCTTACACCTACCACAATCCATCACAGATGGCATTTTATATGCCAAGTCTCGAGATGGAGGCCTTGCCATAAACCGCTTATCGACATTTATCCCGATTTCGATAATGAGGAAATATGGATCGCTACTGAGATCGGAGGACGGGGTGCTACATGCATCATTTAAATTTGCCGGAAGTAGCGTGGAGGATCGAATGCGGAGGTTGAGTAAACTAAGAGTGATGGGAAATATCTGGAATCCAGAGATTATTTATGGATCGGAGGAAAGGGATATTGTCGTGAATAGCGATGAAGACGAAGACGGCTTGGAAGAATATGGGAGAGCAAATTATGCAAATTGGAGAGCCGTGGAGATGCAAAAATGGATGACCCTCCCCTGCCAAGGTGCAGGAATTCACTATTATAAGAATGATAACATCTCAAATAGTTGGCTACAGAGGATGCAGCACATGAAATCGTCAAAAGTGATTAATTCCCTGCTGTAAAGAGCTAACCTGTATCCAACGAGGTCATCACTGACGTATGGAAGGCCTTTCAACATCAAGAATTGTAGAAGGTGTGATGAAACTTCTGAGACTGTTGCTCATATTTCGGGTTGGTGCCCCTTTGTAAAGAACATGCGAATTAAGAGGCACAACAGAATTGTAGAGGAATTAATTGGATTTGTTAGGAAATATGGATGGACAATCTTTGTCGAGCCACGGATACGAGACAAATCTGATAAACTGTGGATACCAGACATTGTCTTGCAAAAGGATATGCAGTCCGTGGTGGTTGATGTAACAATAAGATCGGATTTTCAGATCAATTCCCTTGAGGAGGCTTGGGAGGAAAAGACCAGGAAATACGGACATCTTGATCAAGAGATAAGGAATCTAACCGGTAGTGGAACCGTATTGTTTTGTGGGTTTGTTATGGGCGCCCGAGGAAAATGGTTCGGTAAGAACTCGGACCTGATGAAGATCCTTGGGATAGAAAAATATAAAACGTTCGCTCGAAATATCTCAAACCTTACTTTATCTTTGACTCTTGAACTCCTGAGAATGTTTATGGACTCGTAGGAACTTCGCCAATATTAGTATTTTATAATTGTATTTTGTTTGTTAATTTTAGTAATTTTAAGTATTGTAATGGTTTTAGTGGTTATAGTTTTAGGAGTTTTTAGCGAGTTTTAATCTTAGATTTTACTTATTTTAATTTTTATTAATAAAGTTGTTTAATTTTAGATCACTTAGGTAAGGGTGGAGGATAGTTGGGTGTTGAAAATTAAATAAATCACAAGCCTCACACAACAGAGGATGAGTGGGTATCCTGTTAAATGGTTGAAAGCCCTAGCTCATCCTGCCCTGCTGAATTCTGCATCACAATGCCATTTTAATTTTGTATTTTTTTTTAAACCGTCCCTTTTTAGATCTTCTGGCTGTGGTTTCGCTGGAAAGGGGTCAACGTCATACGTCGACGAGCGACGTAAAAACTCGGAATGGACACTCCATCGTGTAATGATGAGTGCAATAAATAGCCTTGGTTCCCCCTGGTAACGACCGAAACGAGGAGGCTCTGGACGGTGGTGATTTTAAGCTGTTTGTTGGTGTCTTAGTCGAGTTTTATCAGCGTTTTACCATTGTTTTATCTTTGGTTTTACCTGATTTTACTTATACTTTTACGCCACGGGCGGTTTTATCGTTTTACCGTTGTCTGAGCGTTACTCGGATTAGGCCGGCTAATACGACCTGTTCCTGTGAAAGATACGAGACGGCTGTTGACCTTTTCGGTCTGCGAGAAACAAATTTGGTTGAGGCGTGTATGGCCGATTCCAGAATATCCGGTTGGGTGGGAGACCGGGTAAACAACCGCCCCGCACGGTGGCTATTGGCGGCTCCGTGTGCAAAATGTGCTAGCCAAAACCGAACTAGACAATCCGTCTCAACCCAAACACAGACGGATGAGACCTTAAGAATTATTCCGGCTAGGCTATCCTCGGGCAGGCACGGGGAAGCCGTAAAAATAGTCCAGAATAACCAGGACAATATTCGAGTGGTAGGATTGATAGAGAAGGTCCCTCTTCAATCAGGTCCATTTAATAGCCGGACAGTTTTTAAACTCGAATTTTAAAGGACCCTTTGATTTTAGTCGAAGCGGAGTCTTAGAGAGACAAGATGAGGGAGATAAGGAAAAGATTATTCACCCATTAATTAGAGAAACCGATAAATTGGAAATTATAATTAATTACCCTATAGAGGATTTTAAGTGTAGTTATTGTAAGAATATCTACAATACTACTGGGTTATTTAGAAACCATCTTAAAGTATGTCGAGGGATTAAGTCGGTCAGGGTAAGGTGTAATAAATGCAAGTGGGAGGGTAGTTATCAGGCAGTAGCGTGCCATTATCCTAAATGTAGTAGAGGGGAGGTTGAGAGTGTAGGAACGAGTAATATGAATAATAAGGGTCAGGAAGAAGAGGTCGAGAATCTTTATCAATGTGAGCTTTCCCCATCGAAATTCAAAACGGCTAGAGGTCTGGGGCAGCATGAAAGGCATGCGCACCCGAGTTTAAGAAATGAGAAAAGAAAAAAGGGTAATGTAGAACGGAAGGAAAGGGTAGATAATAAGGAAGGTAATAGAAGAGGGGTGTGGTCCAGTGAGGAAATTGAAATGCTGCAAAGATTGGAAGCGGAACTTGTTGGCTGTAAGAATATAAACAAAATGATTGCGGATAGGATGGGGTCCAAGACTGCCAAACAAATTTCGGATAAGAGGCGATTGATAAATAAAAAGAAATCTAGCAAGAAGGATTTAAACGTGGAGGAGTTCCCTGACGACAGTGATGAAGGAGAAGGAGAGGACAAGGATAGAAGTGAAAATGAAGTACTGTCCGATAGTGGAAGAGGGGAAGGTAAAAATCAGGACATTACGAAAATTAGAGAATGTCCAGGTGGCTCAGTTATAGATCTGATAAAGATAATGGAAGAAGATTTGAAAACAAGTAAGAAAGGTGGTAAAGAGTTAGATAGTATTATGGATGAGGGAGTGGGTAAGTTAGTTAAGAGAAAGGAAAAGGGAAGGAAGAAGAACAATGATAGAACTAGTGTTACAGAAAAGGATAATGGTCGAAGGAAATTTAAAAAGGTAAATAATCCTTCACGGAGATATAGTACAAAGAAAGGTAAATTTAAAGAAGCACAAGTTTTATATAAAAATAAGAGACAGTACTTGGCAAGAACCCTTATGAGAGCCCCTGTTAATAGTAAATGCCCCCTAAGTGAAAAGGATCTAGAGGTGGATTTTAAGGAGAAATTAACGACTATTAATGATAAGAATAATTTGAGGGGCTTTGCCAAGTACAATAAATTAGGAGAGAAATCCCTGGAGAGTGCCCTAACGGGTCCGGTGGCGGTGGAAGAAGTCGATCAGGCCTTAAGGGCGATGGATGTAAACACCGCCGCAGGACCCGACGGGGCAACTTTGAGGGAGATTATTAATATTTTTAACAAAGACAACTTGTTACTGCCTAGGCTATATAGTATTTAGATACGTAGTGGTAGGATCCCAACAAGGCTAAAAGTGAGTAGAACAGTTTTAATCCCAAAAACGAGCAGTGAGGATAAACTTCGAGATATAAATAATTGGAGGCCAATTACCATTGGCCCAATCCTGCTCAGATTATTTACTAAAATCGTCGCGGGTAGATTAAGCAAGGTAATAAACTTGAATAAAAGACAGAAAGGCTTTATGTCGGGTATCTCAGGATGCGAAGAGAACATCAAGATCCTAGAGAATATCATGAAAGGTGCAAAAAAGAGAAAGAGAGATCTAGCGGTAGTATTTATAGACTTGGCAAAGGCGTTCGATACTATAGGACATAAACTAATTATTACCGCTTTAAAAAGACTTCATCTGCCGGCATTATTGATCAAATTAATAACAGATTTATATAATAATAATTCTACCCAAGTAGAGGGTTCAAAATGTAAAACTGGGAATATTCCCATTTTGAGGGGAGTAAAACAAGGTGACGCGTTGTCACCTATTTTATTCAACATAGTAATGGACCCCCTACTATGCACAATAGAGGAAAAGCAAAATGGTATCTTCTTAGGGGAAGATGGGAAGAGCGGTTATTGTGCGACGCTTGCGTTCGCAGATGACATTGCTTTACTCAGTCAAACATATGAGGGGATGAGGTGCAATCTAAAATTGGTAGAGAAATTCTGCAATAATACCGGTATGGAAATTAATATTAACAAAACTAAGGGCTTTTATTTTACCCATAAAAACAAAACCTTTGTATACAACGATGTAGTAAAATGGAATATTAATGGTGGGGAGATTCAATTTATAGAACCTGGCACGACTGATAAATATCTGGGGGCCAAAATTGACCCATGGGTAGGAATCAGTAGCGCAGAGTGGGAGAACCAACTAGAGATATGGATAAAGAGTTTGAAGAGCTCACCTTTCAAACCTGGCCAGAAATTTGAAATTTTAAAAACGTATTTTATCCCAAGAATGTACTTTTATCTAATTTTTATCGGAAGTCTCTTTTAATTATCTTAATAAACTAGATAATATTATTAAAAATGCGGCGAAGGAAATTTTACATCTGCCTCAATCGATTACGGATGGGGTGCTATATGCAAAAGCCCGTGACGGTGGCCTGTCATTAAATCGATTGACAGTATTCATACCAATTTCGATCATGAGGAAGTACGGTACACTGCAGAAATCAACAGATGAAATACTACATGCCTCATTTCACTTTGAGGGCAGTAGTTTGAAGGAAAGAATGCAGAAGATGAGCAACTTAAAAGCTTTGAAGAATATTTGGAACCCAGGATCGATTGTCGGAGATACTATGACGGAAGAAGAGGACGAGTTGGAGGAATTGGCTAGTTCGAACTATGCAAATTGGAGGACAGTTGAAGTACAGAGATGGATGGCCCTCCCCTGCCAAGGAGCGGGCGTACACTATTATAACAACGATAGTATCTCGAATAATTGGTTGAAGAGAATGGATCATATAAAAACGTCGAAAGTGATTAACTCATTGCTTTTACAAACAAACTTGTTTCCAACAAGAGCGACGTTAGCGTATGGCAGGCCATTCAGCGTGAAGAATTGTCGTAGATGTAAGGATTCCTCAGAAACTGTCGCACATATCTCCGGATGGTGCCCTTTTGTTAAAAATATGAGGATAAAAAGGCATAACAGAATAAGTGAGGAACTAGTGAAATATATTAAGAAATATGGGTGGACAATCTATATCGAACCCAGGATTAAAGATGAGGACGGGAAACTCTGGATACCGGACCTCATCGTAACGAAAGAACAGCAGATAATCATTATTGATGTGACAGTTAGGTCCGATTTTCAAATACACTCCCTCTAAGAGGCATGGGAGGAGAAGACAAACAAATACAAACATCTTGAGAAGGAGATAATGAACCTTACAGGTAGAGGAAAGTTATCCTTCTATGGGTTTGCGATGGGAGCCCGAGGGAAATGGCACTCTAAAAACTCAGAGTTGATGAAGACCCTCGGGATTGAGAAGTATAAATCCTTCGCCCAGAACATTACCAACTTAACCTTATCTTTAACCCTTGAACTCTTACGAATTTTTATGGACTTGTAACAACTCCGTTCGACTTGTGACTTTAGACCTTTCTAGATTTTAAGATATTTTAAATTTATTAGTTTTAAATAGTTTTAGTGATTTAAAATAGGTCGATTTGCTAATTTTAAATATTGGGGTTTTATTAATAAAGATACTGTGTTTTAGGTCACATAAGTTAATTGGTGGAGGGCAAGTTGGTGTAAATTAAATAAAGAGCACGCTACAATCAACAAATGATGAGGGGATACCTAGTTGAAATGGTTGATAGCCCTCTCTCATTTTGTCCCTCGCTGAGTATTCTGCTTCACAATGGTATTTTAAATCTTTTTATTGTTTTACCGTCCCCATTTTAGATCTTCTGGCTAGGTTTCGCTGGATAGGGGTTTTCATTCTGTCGGCGAGCGACTTTTAAAACTCGAAAAGGACACGATCCATCATGAATGTTGAGTGCAGATAAACACTGGGGGGATGTGACGACAGTGTTGTTAGGTTTTGGTCTCAGACCGGTGCCTGCGTAGTCACCATTGCATTCGTTTTTACGTATTTTACCGAGTGCAAAGTTTAGGTCGAACCTCCTCGTGGTTCCCCCTGGTAACGGCCTATACGAGGAAGCTCCTGACGGGGGGCGATTTTAGCTGTCTTAGTGGCGTTTTAGTCTAGTTTTATCAGTGTTTTACCATCGATTTTATCTTTGGTTTAAACCTGATATTACTGGTGCTTTGCGCCACGGCGGCTTGATCGTTTTAACCGTTGTCTGAGCATTACTCGATATAGTTCGGCTAATACGACCTGGTAGAAAAGATACGAGACGGCTGGTGACCTGTCAGTCTACGGGAAACAAAATTTTGGCGAAGGCGTTATGGCTGATACCAAAGTATCCAGTTGGGTGGGAGACCGGGTAAATAACCGCCCCGCACGGTGGCTTTTGGCGGCTCCGTGTGTAAAGTGTGCGAGCCAAAATCAGACTGTACAATCTGTCTCAATTCAGACACAGACGGATGAGACCTTACGAATTATTCCGGCAAGGTTGTCCTCGGGCAGGCACAAGGAAACCTTTAATATAGTCCAGAATAGTGACAAAATTCGAAAGACAATGCTGGGAGAGAAGGCCCCTCTACAGCCAAGTCCATTTAAGAGCCGGACAATTTTTAAATCGAATTTTAAAGGGCCCTTTTAATTGAAGTGGAGCTTTAGAGAGACAAGAGGGGGAAGATGGGGGTAGGATTATACATCCGTCCAATAGAGAAACTAATAAATTAGAAATTACAATCAATTATCCTATAGAAGATTGTAAGTGTAGTTATTGTAATAACATCTACAATACTACCGGGTTATTTAGGAAGCATTTAAAAGTAGGTCGAGGGATTAAATCGGTTAGGATAAGGTGTAGCAAATGTAAATGGGAGGGTAGTTACCAGGCAGTAGCGTGCCATTATCCGAAATGTAAAAGAGATGGGGATGGTAGTAGAGGTACTTGTAGTAACGTTAATGATAGGATTGTGGAGGAAGATTTAGAGAAACCCTTTCAATGTGAGCTTTGCTCATTAAAATTTAAATCGGCTAGAGGATTGGGACAACATGAAAGGCATGCACACCCTATTTTAAGAAACGAGAAAAGGAAAGGGAGTAAGATGGACAAAATAGAGAACAATGATGGAAATAAAAGGGGTGTATGGTCTAGAGAAGAAACTGAAATGTTGCAACAATTGGAATCTGAGTTTATTGGTTGCAGAAATATAAATAAATTGATAGTGGATAGGATGGGGTCTAAAACTGCAAAACAAATTTCAGACAAGAGACGACTAATAAACAAGAAAAATAAATCTAGTAAGAAGGATTTAAATTTAGACGAGCTCCCCAATAGTATTGATGAAGAGGAAGGAGAGGATAATGACAGAATTGGAAGTGACCTGATACCCGATAGGAGCGTAGAAGAGGAGAATCAGGACATTACGGATGTTAGGGAATGCCCAAATGGCTCAATCACAGATTTGATCAAAATAATGGAGGAAGATCTGAAGAAGGGTAAAAAAGGTTGCAAAGAGTTTAATAAGATTATGGGGGAGATTGTGGGTAAATTAGGAAAGAGGAAGGAGGATGGTAGGAAGAGTAAAATAAGTGATAATAATAGCTTTAAACTTTATTCTAAGGATAATGGACGAAAGAAATATAGGAAGGTAAACAACGCTTTAAAAGAGATACAGTGGGAAAAAAGGGAAGTTTAAAGAGGCACAAGTCTTATATAAAAGTAAAAGGCAGTATTTGGCAAGAACTTTAATGGGAGCCCCTGTTAATAGTAAATGTCCCCTAAGCAAGAAGGAATTGGAGGAATATTTTAAAGAGAAATGAATGACTATTAATGAGAAAAATAGTTTAAGGGGTTTCGCCAAATACGAAAATCAAAGAGAGGAATCCATGGACGTTGCTCTATCTGGTCCTGTGACGGTGGAAGAAGTCGATCAGGCCTTAAGGGCGATGGACGTGAACACCGCCGCAGGACCAGATGGGGTAACGTTAAGGGAGATTATTAAAGTCTTTAATAAAGATAATTTAATACTGCCTAGGGTGTATAGCATTTGGCTACAAAGTGGTAGGATCCCAGACAGGTTAAAAACTAGTAGAACAGTGTTAAGCCCAAAAGTGAGCAGTGAGGATAAACTTAAAGATATAGATAATTGGAGGCCAATAACTAAAATCGGGCCAATCCTGCTCAGACTTTTTACTAAAATCGTGGCGGGTAGGCTTAATAAGGTAATAGGTTTAAACAAACGTCAAAAAGGTTTTATGTCTGGTATCTCAGGGTGCGAGGAAAATATTAAAATCCTTGAGAATATTATGAAAGGTGCCAAGAAGAAGAAAGAAAAATTTAGCTGTAGTCTTTATAAACTTGGCAAAAGCTTTTGACAAGATAGGACATAAATTAATTATTACTGCGTTAAGAAGGCTTCATCTTCCGGTATTATTTATTAAATTGATAATAAATTTATATGATAATAATTCTACTCAAGTAGAGGGTTCTAATTGTAAAACCAGGAATATTCCCATTTTACGGGGGGGTAAAACAGGGTGATGCTTTATCACCAATTTTATTTAACATAGTTATAGACCCTTTACTTTGCACAATTGAAGAGAAACAAAAAGGAACATTTCTTGGAGAGGATGGAAATAGTTGTCACTGCGCAACGCTTGCGTTCGCAGATGACATTGCCTTGATTAGTGAAACTTAGGAGGGAATGGCATGCAATTTGAAAATAGTGGAGAAATTTTGTAATAATACCGGAATGGGGATTAATATTAATAAAACCAAGGGCTTTTATCTTACCCATAGAAATAAAACTTTTATATATAACGATGTAGTAAATTGGAGTATTAATGGGGGGGATTATACAGTTTATAGAGCCGGGTGTTACTGACAAGTATCTTGGGGCCAAAATTGACCCATGGGTGGGAGTCAGTAACACCGAATGGGAAAAGCAGTTAGAGGAATGGGTGAAGAATTTAAAAAGGTCTCCTCTAAAACCAGGCCAGAAATTTGAAATTTTAAAAACATATTTTATCCCTCGATTGTATTTTTATCTAATTTTAGCGGAAGTTTCTCTTAACTATCTTAGTAAACTAGACAATATTATTAAAAATGCGGTGAAGGAAATCTTACATCTTCCTCAATCTATTACGGACAGGGTGCTCTACGCAAAAGCCCGTGATGGTGGCCTGGCATTAAATCGTCTGTCAGTATTCATACCGATTTCGACTCTGAGGAAGTATGGTACACTACAGAATTCGACGGATGAAATATTACATGCCTCATTTCATTTTGAAGGCAGTAGTGTGAAGGAGAAGATGCGGAAAATGAGTAGTCTAAAGGCACTGGAGAACATCTGGAATCCGTGTATCAATCAAGGGTCGAATGTTGGAGATACCATTATGGAAGAAGATGAAGAAATGGAAGAATTTGCGAGTTCCAACTACGCAAATTGGAGAACTATAGAAGTACAGAAGTGGATGGCCCTCCCCTGTCAAGGGGCAGGGGCACACTAATACAAGAATGATTGTATCTCCAATAACTGGTTGAAGAGGACAGACTCTATGAAAACGTCCAAAGTGATTAATTCACTGTTGCTACGAACGAATTTGTTTCCAACAAGGGCGACATTATCGTATGGCAGGCCATTCAACATCAAAAGTTGTCGAAGATGTAATGATCCTTCAGAAACAATAGCACATATTTCTGGTTGGTGTCCCTTTGTAAAAAATATGAGGATTAAGAGGCACAACAAAATAGTTGAGGAGTTAGTTAAATATATCAAGAAATACGGGTGGATAATATATGTGGAACCTAGGATTAAGGATGAGGCCGGGAAACTCTTGGTACCGAAGCTCATCGTGACGAAGGAGCAGCAGATAATTGTTATAGATGTAACAGTTAGGTCTGATCTCCAAATAAACTCCCTCGAAGGGGCCTGGGACGAAAAGACGAAGAAATATCAACATCTTGAGAAGGAGATAATGGACCTTACCGGTAAAGGAAAGGTATCCTTCTACAGTTTGTGATGGGAGCCCGAGGGAAATGGTTTTCAAAGAACTCAGATTTGATGAAGACCCTCAGGATCGCGAAGTTTAAATCCTTCGCGCAGAATGTCACAAACTTGTCTTTGTCATTGACCCTCTAGTTCCTCCGGACTTTTATGAACTCTTAATAACTCCCTTTGATTTATTTAAGTTTTAGGTCGGGAATTTTAAGGTTTTTTAATGCTTTTATATTTCTTAGTAGGTTTTAACTAATTTTTATTTTAATATTTTAATTTTCTCTGTTTTAGTAATAAAGTTGTGGTATTTTAGATCACTTAGGTAATTGGTGGGGGGTAATTTGGTGTTAATTAATCAACAGGACACGCTATACACAGCAAATGATGAGAGGTGACCTAGTCAATACGGTAAATAATCCGAGCTCATCTTTGTCCTCGCTTGAGATTCTGCTTCGCATTATTATTTTAATTTTTTACCTTTTTTTATCGTTCCCATTTTAGATCATTCAGCTGTGGTTTCGCTGGATAGGGGTTTGTCTTTTGTCGACGAGCGACGTGAAAACTCGAAAAGGACACTCCATCATGTATGATGAGTGCAATAAACACTACAGTGTTTTTAAGGTTGTTGGTCTCCGACCGGTGCCTGCGTAGTCACCTTTGTGATTCGTTTTTACGTATTTTGTCGATCACAAAGTAAGGTCGAACCTCCTCGTGGTTCCCCCTGGTAACGGCCTGTATGAGGAAGCTAAACGGGTTGACAGTTTTATCTGTTGGAGAGTTTTAGTCTGGTTTTTACTGATGGTTTTACCTTGACCTTATGGTTGGTTTTACCTGGGTTTTAAACTGTACTTTGCTTTTCTGACGATTTTATTGTTTTATCCCGTTGTTAAAGCATTACTCTGATCAGGCCGGCTAATACGACCTCATAGAAAGGGTACGAGACGGCTGGTGACCTTCCGATCAAATTAAATTCAATTTTGGTGGAGGCGATTATGGCTAACACTGAAAATTCCGGTTGGGTGGGAAACCGGGAGAATAACCGCCCCGCACGGTGGTTATTGGCGGCACCGTGCGCCAAGTGTACTAGCCAAAAAAGGACTAGACAGTCTGTCTCAACTCAGACAGATGAGACCATAATTATTACTCCGGCTAGGCTATCCTTGGGCAGGCACAAGGAAGCCGTTAAAAATGTCCAGAGTAACTTGGACAGAATTCAAATTGAGGGTTTGATAGAGAAGGCCCCTCTACAGCCCAGTCTTTTTAACAGCCGGACTTATTTTAATTCAAATTTTAAGGGGTCCATTGATTTTAGTCGTAATGGAGAATCGGAGCATAGTGAGGAGAGGAATGAAGGGATAGTCATCCACCCAATAATAAGGGAGACTGATAAACTAGAATTAATAATTAATTATCCCATTGATAATTTTAGTTGTAATTATTGTAAGAATATTTATAATCCAACAGGGTTATTTAGGAAACCTTTAAAAGTGTGTAGGGGGATTAAATCGATTAGAGTGAGATGTAGCAAGTGTGGTTGGGAAGGGAGCTACCATGCGGTAGCCTGCCACTATTCTAAATGTAGTATAACTAATAATGAGAATATTAATGTAGAGGGAGAGGTAGGTGTAGAGAGTGATAAATCACATTGTTGTGAACTATGCCCATTAAAATTTAAGAGAGTTAGGGGGTTGAGCCAGCATGCGAGACATGCGCATCGCAATTTGAGGAATGAAAAAAGGAAAAAAGGAAAAATAGAGACCAAGGAAAAGATGGTAAATAGTGAGAAAAGTAAGAAAGGGGTATGGTCTGAGGAAGAAATTGTAAAATTACAACAATTGGACTTGGAATTAAGGCGATGTAAAAATATTAATAAGCTCATCGCGGAAAAATAGGAACCAAAACAGCTAAACAGATTTCAGATAAGAGAAGGTTATTAAATAAAAAGAATAGAAGCCACGAAGAGGATATGGGCATGGATCAGGAAGCAATACTTAATAATATCAATGTGAATGAAGAAACAGATAATGAGGAAGTAGAAGTGGAAAGGATAGGTGATGGGGGAAGGCCTCTTGATAGCGATAATCAAGAGGGTAAGGGTAGAACAGATAATTTAGACCACAGTGATAAATCACTGGAGGATTTAATTAAAATAGTCGAAGATGAGTTAGGTAGGAATAAAGGTAGTTTTAAGGAATATGAAATGATTATGGATAGAATTATGGTGAAAATAGGAAAGGATAAAAAAGGGGTAACATCTAAGAAAAGGAGTAAAGAAGTAGGAATAAAATCGAAGAATAGTGGGCGAGGAAAGAGAGGAAAAGGGAATAATGCTAAAAGAAGGTAGAGTATGAAAAAAAAAGGAAAGTTTAAGGAAATGCAAATCCTTTATAAAACAAAAGGCAGCTTTTGGCAAGAACCCTAATGGGGGATCCATCGAAATATAAATGTCCCCTTAGGAAGGAAGAGTTAGAAGAGTACTATCAAGTAAGACTCTCTCAGGTTAATGAGAAAAATAATTTAAGAGGATTTGCTAAATATGAGAATAGAGTTGAGGAATCTGATGATGTTGTCCTGCTGGGTCCGGTAACGGTAGACAACGTCAATCAGGCTATTAAGGTGATGGACGTCGATACCGCTGCTGGGCCAGACAGGATGACATTAAAAGAAATAATTAAGATTTTTAATAAAGATAACACACTGCTACCTAGACTCTATACAATTTGGATTAAAGCTGGTAAAATCCCAGATGAGATGAAATTGAGTCGGACCGTACTGATCCCCAAAGTAAATGAGGAGGAGGAATTAAAAGATAAATAACTGGAGGCCAATAACGATTGGACCAATTATGCTGAGATTATTTACCAAAATAATGGCGGGTAGGGTAAATAAAGTGATAAGTCTTAATAAAAGGCAAAAAGGTTTTATTACCGGAGTTCAGGGATGAGGGGAAAATATTAAAATTTTAGAAAATATTATTAAGGGATCAAAAAAGAGAAAGAAAGATCTAGCAGTGGTCTTTGTAGACCTTGCCAAAGCATTTGATACGGTAGGTCATAAATTAATTTTAACAGCTCTTAGGAGACTCCATCTCCCGGTTTTATTTATTAAATTAATAGCTAACTTATACGAGAATAATTTTACACAGATCGAGGGTTTTAATTGTAGAACAGAAAGAATTAAAATTTTAAGAGGTGTCAAGCAAGGGGATGCTTTGTCACCAATTCTTTTTAATATAGTAATGGATCCTCTTATCGTGACCATCGAAGAAAGGAAAAAAAGGAATAATTTTAGGATCAGATGGGAAAAGCTGTCACTGTGCTACTTTAGCATTTGCAGATGACATAGCGTTAGTTAGCAATTCATATGAGGGAATGAAATACAATTTAAAACTAGTAGAAAGATTCTGTAATAATACAGGAATGGAGGTAAATGTTAAAAAGACTAAAGGGTTTTACTTTATTGTTAAAAATAAGACAATTATCTATAATAATACGGCAAATTGGAAATTCAATGACGGGAATATTCAATTTATAGAACCAGGTCAAACAGAATACTTAAAAATAATCCCCGTGGATTGGCGTCAGCCAATCAGACTGGGAAGATCGGTTGGGAAATTGGATTAGTAATTTAAAATCATCCCCCCTAAAACCGGTACAAAAATTTGAGCTTTTAAAAACCTATTTTATACCTAGATGTATTTTTATTTAATTTTATCAGAATCCTCTATAAATTATCTTAACAAATTAGATATTATAATTCAGAACACTGCAAAAGAGATATTACATCTTCCGCAGTCGATCACGGATGGCGTTTTATATGCTAGATATCGTGATGATGGCCTTGCCTTGAATAGATTGGCGACTTTCATCCCAATTTCAATTATGAGAAAATTCGGGACGCTCCACAGATGAAATTTTGCATGCCTTGTTTCATTTTGAGGGTGAAAGTGTAGCTGAGAAGATGCGGAAATTGATTAAATTAAAAGGGCTGGAATCGATTTGGAACCCGAACGTTAATCGATAATTGGGAGAAAACGATACTATCGGAGAGGATAGTGATGAGGAATTGGAAGAGATCAGTAACACTAATTATGGCAATTGGAGATCAATGGAAGTTGATAGATGGATAGCCCTCCCATTTCAAGGAGCTGGTGCTCATTACTACAAAAATGATAGTATTTCGAACAACTGGTTGAAGAAGGTTCAATATATGAAAACATCAAAGGTAATAAATTCGATCTTATTGAGGACTAATCTATTTCCGATAAGGGCATCCTTGTCGTATGGAAGGCCTTTTAATGTTAAGCCCTGCAGAAGATGTAATGCAACTTCAGAGACGTTGGCTCATATCTCTGGATGGTGTCCCTATGTTAAGAATATGCGGATAAAAAGACACAATAGGGTGGCAGAAGAATTAACTAAATTTGTTAGGAAGAATGGGTGGACAATTTTTATAGAGCCAAGGATCAAGGATAAGGTAGGGAAATTATGGATCCCTGATCTAATTGTTAAGAAAGATCAGCAAATAGTTGTTGTAGATGTGACAATAAGGACGGACCTTCAAATTAACTCCTTGGAAGCAGCATGGGAAGAGAAGACAAGTAAATACCAACATTTAAAGGCTGAGATAATGGACCTCACAGGAAGAGGAAACATATCCTTCCATGGTTTTGTAATGGGTGCCCGAGGAAAATGGCTGGAAAAGAATAATGAGCTTATGAAAAGCCTCGGGATTTTGAAATTTAAATCTTTCTCCCAGAACATTACCACCCTTGTTTTATCTCTGACCCTGGAACTGCTGCGGATTTTTATGGACTCACAAGTTCTCCTTAAGACATAATTTAATAATTTTTTTAAAAATTATTTTAACCATAGAATTTTAAGTAGTGTTTGTTGTTTTAATTAATTTTAGGTATTTTAATTTTTAATCTTTTAAAATGTTTTAGTAATAAAGTTTGGTAGATTTTAGCTCACATAAATAATTGGTGGTGGGTAATAGGTGAAATAAATAAAGTACACGCTCAACACAACAGGTGCTGAGTGGTAAACACTGTTTAATGGTTGATTAACCCAGCTCATCCCTCCTCTTGCTGAGTTCTGATTCAACATTGTAGTTTGTCGTTTCCCTTAACATCATCTGGCTGCGGTTTCGCTGGATAGGGGTATTCATGCGTCGACGAGCGACGTAAAAACTTGAAAAGGACACAATCCATCGCGCATGGTGAGTGCATCAAAAAGGTTGAGTTGAACCACCATGTGGTTCCCCCTGGTAACGGCCTGGAAGAGGAGGCTCAACGGAGAGGGCAATTTTAACTGTTTGGGGTTTTAGCCTGGTTTTAAACTGATGGTTTTACCTTGACCCTTGGGTTGGTTTTACCTAGGTTTTAACCTGTGCTGGACTTTCTGGCAGTTTTATTGTCTTTTACCGTTGATAAAGCATTACTCAGACCAGGCCAGCTAATACAACTCAGAGAAAAGATACGAGACGGCTGGTGACCTTTCGGTCAAATTTAAAATCCAAATTTGGTAGAGGCGATTATGGCCAATATTGAAAATTCCGGTTGAGTGGGAAACCGGGAAAATAACCGCCCTGCACGGTTATTATTGGTGGCTCCGTGCGCTAAATATATGAGCCAAAAATGGACGAGACAGTCCGTCTCAACACAGACGGATGAGACTGTAATTATTACTCCGGCTCGGCTGTCCTTGGGCAGGCACAAGGCAGTCGATAATTACGCTCAGAGTAATTCGGATTTAATTCGAGTTAGAGGACTGAACGAGATGGCCCCTCTTCAGTCCAGTCCTTTTAATAGCCGGACATATTTTAATTCGAATTTTAATGGGCCCTTTAATTTTAGTCGGGTTGGAGAGACAGAGCACAGAGAGGAGAGAGATGAAGGAGAAATTATTCACCCAATAACTAGGGAGGCTGATAAAATAGAAGTAGTTATAAATTATCCAACTGATAATTTTAGCTGTGAGTATTGTAAAAATGTGTGTAACACTACGGGATTACTTAGGAAGCATTTAAAAATATGTAAGGGGATTAAATCAGTTAGAATAAAATGTAGCAAATGTGAATGGGAAGGAAACTATCAAGCGGTAGCCTGCCACTATTCAAAATGTAGTGTAATTCGAAATAAAGATATTAGTGGAGAGATAGTGAATGACTGTTTAATTAGTTGTGAGTTACGCCCGTTAAAGTTTAAGACATCTAGGGGACGAGGCCAGCATGAGAGGCATGCTCATCCCAGTTTAAGGAATGAAAAAAGGAAAAAAGGTAAAACAGAAAGTAAAGAAAAGGTTATGAATGGGGAGAAAAGCAAAAAAGGGGTCTGGTCCCGGGAAGAAATTGTTAAATTGCAATTGCTAGAGTCTGAATTCAAGGGATGTAAAAACATAAATAAACTTATCACGGAAAGGTTAAATACTAAAACAGCCAAACAGATCTCTGATAAAAGGAGGTTATTGATTAAAAAACAGGGTAACTGCGAGGAGGAAACGGGTATAGACCAGAAAGTAATACTAAATGATGTTAGTATGAATGAGGAAAATGATAACGAGGAGGCAGGAGGAGAGAGGGTAGTTGAGGAAGGAAGGCCCCTCGATGGGGAGAGGCAAGAGGATGAGATTAATGGAGATAGAATGGATTATAGGGATGAGTCTTTCGAAGATTTAATAAAAATTATGGAAGAGGGACTAGGAACGACAAAAGGTATTACCAAGGAGTATGACGAGATTATGGATAAAGTAATTAGGAAGATAGGAAAAGGAAACGAAGATAAGAATTTTAAGAAATAGAGTAAGAAGGTTGGAGTGAAATTAAAGAGAGGTAGGCAACGAAAAGAGAGAGAAAGAGAATAACGCGAAAAGAAGATATAGTAGAAAGAAAGGAAAATTTAAAGAAGTACAAACTATGTATAAAAAGAACAGGCAGTGACTAGCGAGGACCCTAATGGGGGAACCATCTAATAATGGATGTCCCCTTAATAAAGACGACCTGGAAGAATATTATAAAATAAGATTATCAAAGGTAAATGATAAATGTAACTTGAGGGGATTCGTTAAATACGCTAAAGGGAGTGAGGATTCTGTAGAGGGGGTCCTGTTGGGTCCGGCGACGGTGGACGACGTCAATCAGGCCATTAAGGCGATGGACGTCGACACTGCCGCCGGACCTGACAGGATAACCTTAAAAGAGATAATTAAGATTTTTAATAGAGACAACATTTTGCTACCTCGGCTATTTACTTTGTGGATCAAAAATGGTAATATCCCTGATCAGTTGAAGTTGAGTAGAACGGTGTTAATTCCTAAAGTAAATGATAAAGAGAAACTTAAAGACATTAACAATTGGAGACCCATAACAATAGGGCTGATTATATTAAGATTGTTTACAAAAATTATGGCGGCTAGATTAAATAGAACAATTAACCTTAATAAGAGACAAAAAGGTTTTATGACCGGCGTTGCCGGGTGAGAGGAAAATATTAAAATTTTAGAGAATATCATAAAAGGAGCTAAGAAGAAGAAGAAGAAGAAGAAGGACTAAGCGGTGGTCTTTGAAGACCTGGCTAAGGCCTTCGACACCGTTGGTGATAAACTAATTTTAACAGCCCTTAGGAGACTCCATTTACCGTTTCTATTTATTAAATTAATAACTAGCTTATATGAGAATAATGTAACGCAGATGGAAGGTTTTAAATGTAGGACGGAAAAAATTAGTACTTTAAGAGGTGTTAAGCAAGGTGATGCATTATCACCCATTTTGTTTAATATAGTGATGGATCCCCTCATTGCTACTATCAAAGATAGAAAAAAAGGAATATTCTTCGGTGTAGATGGTAGGAGTTGTCATTGTGCTACATTAGCTTTCGCAGACGACATTGCGTTAGTCAGCGATTCATATGAGGGGATGAAGTATAATTTAAAATTGGTAGAGAAATTCTGCGTGAATACGGGAATGGAGTTAATGTTAGGAAGACTAAGGGTTTTATCTTACCGTCAAAAACAAAACAATTATTTTTAATGATAAAGACAATTGGAAATTTAACAAGGGATCTATTCAATTTATTGAACCGGGTCAGACAGATAAGTACTTTAGGGCAAAGATAGACCCGTGGGTTGGTATAGCCCAAGCGGACTGGGAGGTTAAATTAGAAGGCTGGATAAATAACTTAAAGATATCACCCCTAAAACCAACACAGAAATTAGAAATTTTAAAAACATTTTATTCCCAGGTTATACTATTATCTAATTTTATCAGAATCCTCTGTGAATTATTTAAACAAATTAGACAATATAATTAAAAACGCGATCAAGCAAATACTACATATCTTCCACAATATGCCAAAAATCATAATGGAGGCTTGGCAATAACCAGGTTGGCTACCTTTATTCCAATAGCGATCATGAGTAAGTATGGGACTCTCCATAAATCCCCGGACGAAATTGTGCATGCCGCGTTTCAGTTCGAGGGCGAAAGTATTATGGAGAGAATGAAGAAATTAAGTAAATTAAAGTCTTTGGAATTGGTGTGGAATCCAAATGGCAATAGGCAATTGGCAGAAGTTAATACTATCAACGAAGAAAGTGATGAGGAAATTGATGAATTCAGCAACACTAATTATGCAAATTGGAGATCCACGCAAATTGATAAATGGTTGGCTCTCCCCTGCCAGGGAGCAGGTATTCACTACTTCAGAAACGATAGTATATCGAATAATTGGCTTAAAAAGATTCAATTTATGAAATCCTCAAAAGTAATTAACTCGATTTTATTAAGGACCAATCTGTTTCCGACAAGGGTGTCCTTGTCGTATGGAAGACCGTTTAACATCAAAGCCTGCAGAAGATGTAATGTAACCTCGGAAACTCTGGCACACATCTATGGATGGTGCCCCTATGTTAAGAACATGTGTATTAAAAGGCATAGAGTGGCAGAGGAGCTTACTAAATTCGTTGGGAAGAACGGGTGGACAATTTTCGTCGAACCTAGAATCAAGGATACGGAAGGGAAACTTTGGATCCCTGACTTAATATTTAAAAAGGATCATCGAATAATAGTAGCAGATGTAACGATTAGGTCAGACCTTCAAATCAACTCCTTAGAAGCAGCTTGGGAGGAGAAAGTAAACAAATATAAACATCTAAAGGAAGAAATTATGGACCTTACAGGAAGAGGAAACATATCCTTCCACGGTTTCGTGTTGGGCTCCCGAGGGAAATGGTTGGAGAAGAATGGAGAGCTTATGAAGGACCTCGGGATTTTGAAGTTTAAATCTTTCACCCAGAATATCACGAACCTGGTTTTATCATTAACCCTTGAGCTGCTAAGAATTTTTATGGACTCTTAATTTCCTCCAGATGACATAATTTAATAACTTTTTAGATATCTTTTTATTGATTTTTAGATAGTCTTAACTATTTTAATTAATTTTAGAGGTTTTAGATTTTAGAATTTTAGTAAATAAAGTTTGTATTTTAATCTCACGTTTAAATGGTGGTGGGTAATATCGGTGATAAAATTAAAATTCCACGCTCAACACAGCAGGTGATGAGTGGTAAACTATATTGAAAGGTTGAATAACCCAGCTCATCCCTGCCCTTGATGAATTCTGTCTTTTCATCTTTTTTTTATTGTACAGTTCCCTTAAGATCATCCGGCTGTGGTTTCGCTGGATAGGGGTTTTTACGTGTCGACGAGCGACAGAAAAACTCGAAACGGACACAATCCATCATGCATGGGGAGTGCAACTAAATTTTCTCGATCAACTTTGATCGAGAAAATACGTAAAAACAGATCACAAAGGTGACTACGCAGGCACCGGTCGGAGACTAACAACCTTAAAATACTGTAGTCACGCCCCCCTACAGTTACTACAGTGTTTTAAGGTTGTTGGTCTCCAACCGGTGCCTGTGTAGTCACCTTTGTACTCGTTTCTACATATGTTTATCGATCACAAAGTAAGGTTGAACCTCTACGTGGTTCCCCCTGGTAACAGCCTGTATGAGGAAGCTCTTGACGGGAAGGCGATTTTAGATTGTTTTGTGGCGTTTTAGTCTGGTCTTATCAGTGTTTTTACCATTGATTTTATCTTTGGCCTGAACTCGATTTTACCAGTGCTATACGCCACGGGCGGTGTTTTATTGTTTTACCCGTCGTTTGAGCATTACTCGGACCAGGCCGGCTAATACGACCTCTAGAAAAGATACGAGACGGCTGGTGACCATTCGGTCTGTGTGAAACCAAATGTGGCAGAGGCAATTATGGCCGATTTCAAAGTATCCGGTTGGATGGGAGACCGGGTAAATAATTGCCCCGCACGGTTGCTTTTGGCGGCTCTGTGTGCTAAATGTATGAGCCAAAAACGAAATGGACAATCCGTCTTGATTCAAACTCAGACGGAAGAGACCATAAGAATTATTCCGGTAAGGCTGTCCTCGGGCAGGCATGAGGGAGCTGTTAACATGGTCCAGAATAATCAAGACATAATTCGAAGGGAAAGGCTGGTACAGAAGGCCCCTCTACAGCCATGTCCATTTAACAGCCGGACGATTTTGAGTTAGAATTTTAAAGGGCCATTTGTTTTTAGTCGAAGTGGAGTTTTAGAGAGCAATGAGGAGAGAGATGAAGAGAGGATTATTCACCCGTTAACTGAAGAAACTGAAACTAGAATTAATAATTAATTACCCTATAGAAGATTTTAAATGTAGTTTTTGTAATAATATTTATAACACAACAGGGAGGTTTAGGAAACATTTAAAAATATGTAAAGGAATCAAATCGGTAAGGATTAGGTGTAATAAATGTAAATGGGAAGGAAGTTATCAGGCAGTAGCATGCCACTACCCTAAATGTACTAAGAGCGATAATATTAGTCTTGGTACTAGTAATAGCACTTGTATTAGTACTAGTAATGTAGAAGATGAAGTAGAAAAATCATACCAGTGTGAATCATGCCCATTAGAATTTAAATCAGCCAGAGGGTTGGGACAGCATGAAAAACATACACACCCCGTCTTGAGGAATGAAAAAAGGAAAAAGGGTCAAACAGAGGCTAGGAATAGGATAGATAATAGGGAAGGTAACAAGAGGGGAGTATGGTCCAAAGAAGAGGTAGAGAGGTGCAACAACTAGAAATAGAGTTTGCTGGCTGTAGAAATATTAATAAAATTATTGCAGAGAAAATCGGTTCTAAAACCGCGAAACAAATCTCTGATAAAAGACGACTATTAAATAAGAAGAATAAAACTAGTGAGAAGAATTTAGAGTTAGTCCTTAATGTTAGTGATGACAATGAAATGGAGGCTAATGACCTGATATTAACTAGGATTGTGGAGGAGGAAAATGGGAGTGAACAAAAGGGCCAGGAGAACACTAACGTTATGGAAGGTCCAGGTCATAGTGATGGGACAATAACAGATTTGATGAAAATAATTGAAGAAGACTTGGATAAGAGTAAAACGGGTAGTAAGGAACATGAGAAAATTATGGGTATGATATTGGATAAATTAGGAAAGAAAAAAAGAGGAAGGTACAAGTAACAAGACAACTCATAGTAAACGAGTACATTTTAAGCAAAGGGATAGTGGACGAAGGAAGACTAAGAATGAGAATAATGCGAAGAAAAGGTATAGTAGAAAAAAAAAGGAGAATTTAAAGAAACACAAGTCTTTCATAAAACTAAAAAAGACAATATTTAGCAAGAACGTTAATGGGGGCCCCAGTTAAGAGCGAATGTCCCCTGAGTAAGGAAGAATTGGAAGAATATTTTAGAAAGAGATTAACAAATTTAAACGAGAAGAATAATTTAAGAGGTTTTGTTAAATATAAAAGTCAAGGAGAGGGATCCTTAGTTGGTGCTCTGACCGGTCCTGTAACGGTGGAAGACGTTGATCGCGCCGTAAAGGCGATGGATGTGAAAACCGCTGCAGGACCGGATAGGGTAACGCTGAGGGATATAATTAAAAATATTTAATAAGGACAATTTACTACTGCCGAGACTATACGCCATTTGGATTCAAACCGGTAAAATTCTAGATCAATTAAAAATTAGTAGAACGGTTCTGATCCCTAAAGTGAGCAATGAAGAAGAATTAAAAGATATAAATAATTGGAGGCCGATTACGATAGGTCCAATTTTGCTCAGGATTTTTACTAAAATCGTAGCGAATAGGTTAAGTAAAGTCGTAAATCTTAATAAAAGGCAAAAAGGTTTTATGACCAGTGTTGCAGGATGAGAAGAGAATATAAAAATACTCGAAAACATCATGAACGAGGCTAAAAAGAATAAAAGGAATCTAGCAGTAGTCTTTATAGATTGAGCTAAAGCCTTTGACACAGTAGGTCATAAACTTATTATTACAGCGTTGAAGAGACTCCAGCTCCCGTCAATATTTATTAAATTAATTACAAATCTATATGAAAATAACTTTACTCAGGTGGAAGGTTTTAAGTGTAAAACCGGAAACATTCAGATTTTAAGAGTAGTAAAACAAGGTGACGCATTGTCACCGATTTTGTTTAATATTGCAATGGACCTGTTAATTAGCACTATCGAGGAAAAGCAATAGGGAATATTCCTAGGAGTGGATGGGAATAGTTGTCACTGCGCAACATTAGCGTTTGCAGATGACATAGTTCTAATTAGCCAATCATATGAGGGTATGGTGTATAATTTAAAAGTGGTCGAGAGGTTTTGCAATAATATGGGGATGGAAGTTAATATTAAGAAAACTAAAGGATTTTACGTTACTTATAGGAATAAGACATTTATATTCAACGATAAAGTAAACTGGAAATTGAACGAAGGGGATATACAATTTATAGAACTGGGAACCACAGAAAAATACTTGGGGGTTAAAATAGACCCGTGGTTAGGGATTAGTAAACTTGACTGGGAAAACCAATTGGATGCATGGATAGGAAATTTAAAAAGATCCATATTAAAACCAGTGCAAAAATTAGAACTTTTAAAAACATATTTTATTCCTAGGCTGCATTATTATTTAGTTTTAATCAGAGGTTTCTTTTAATTATCTTAAAAAATTAGATAATATTATTAAAAGTGCGGCGAAGGAGATTTTACACCTTCCGCAATCCATCACGGATGGAGTGCTTTATGCAAAATCCCGTGATGGTGGCCTGGCACTAAATCGATTGTCAACTTTCATTCCGATCTCGATTATGCGGAAATATGGAACGCTACAGAAATCCGAAGATGAGGTACTGCATGCCTCTTTTCGGTTTGAAGGTCATAGCGTAGCAGAGAGAATGTATAAACTGAGTAAGTTAAAGGTTATGGAAAACATCTGGAATCCCAATATTAATCGAGGATCTGATGAAGTGGATACTATCATTGAAAATAGTGAAGACGGGTTGGAAGAATTTGCTAATACCAACTATGCAAATTGGAGAATAATAGAACTACAGAGATGGATGGCCCTCCCTTGTCAAGGGGCAGGGATCCATTACTATAAAAATGATAGTATATCCAACAATTGGAGGAGTAAGACACAATTTTTGAAGATGTCCAAAGTGATTGATTCCATCTTGTTACGAATGAATTTATTTCCAACACGAGCGTCATTATCGTATGGCTGGCCATTTAATGTAAAAAAATTGCAGAAGATGTAATGATGTCTCGGAAACAGTCACACATATTTCTGGATGGTATCCATATGTGAAGAACATGAGAGTCAAGAGACACAATAGGATAGCAGAGGAGTTGGTGAAATTTGTTAAGAAAAACGGGTGGACTATATATGTGGAGCCACGAATTAAAGACGCGTCTGGGAAACTCTGGATAACAGACCTAATCTTGAAGAAGGAACAGCAGATCGTGGTGGTAGATATAACTGTAAGATCAGATCTTCAAATAAATTCTCTCGAATCAGCTTGGGAGGAAAAGATAAAGAAATATAAACATTTGGATAAAGAGATAATGGACCTCACTGGCAGAGGAAAAATATCTTTTTACGGGTTTGTGATGGGAGCCAGAGGGAAGTGGTACGAGAAGAATTCGGAATTGATGACAGCCCTCGGGATTGCAAGATTTAAATCATTTGCACGGAACATCACAAGCCTAACTTTATTTTTGACACTCGAGCTTTTACGGATTTTTATGGACTTGTAACAGGTCCGATCGACGTATTTCTTTTTTAAAAATAGTATTGATTTAATTTTTCTTTTAGTTGTTTTAATAATTTTAGTAGTATTTTAAATAGTTTTAAATAGTTTGATTTTAATTTAGATTTAAATTTTAAAATTTTAGTAATAAAGTTGTATTGTTTTAGATCACTTAGATTAATTGGTGGTGGGTAATGTTAGGTGTTAATAATTAAAGTGCACACTACACACAACAGGGGATGAGTGGTAATTCTGTCTATTGGTTGATAACTTCAGCTCATTCCGCGCCTCGCTGAAATTCTGCTTCATGATGTCATTTTAATTTTTTATTTTTTTTACCATCCCCTTTTACATCTTCTGGCTGTGGTTTCGCTGGATAGGGGTATTTTACTCGTCGACAAGCGACATTAAAATCTCGAAATGGAAACGCGCATGGCGAGTGCAACAAATAGTTGTACTTTGTCGATCACAAAGTAAGGTCGAACCTCCTCGTGGTTGCCCCTGGTAACGGCCTGGAAGAGTAAGCTTAGACGGGAGGACAGTTTTATCTGTTGGAGGGTTTTAGTCTGGTTTTTACTGATGGTTTTACCTTGACCTTATGGCTGGTTTTACCGGGGTTTTAAACTGTACTTTGCTTTTCTGACAGTTTTATTGTTTTATCCCGTTGTTAAAGCATTAATCTGATCAGGCCGGCTAATACGACCTAACAGAAAAGATACGAGACGGCTGGTGACCTTTCGGTCAAATTAAATTCAATTTTGGCGGAGGCGATTATGGCTAACACTGAAAATTCCGGTTGGGTGGGAAACCGGGAGAATAACCGCCCCGGACGGTTGTTATTGGTGGCACCTTGTGCCAAGTGTACTAGTCAAAAATGGACTAGACAGTCTGCCTCAACTCAGACAGATGAGACCATAATTATTACTCCGGCAAGGCTGTCCTTGGGCAGGCACAAGGAAGCTGTTAAAAATGTCCAGAGTAATTCGGACAGAATTCGAATTGAAGGACTGATAGAGAAGGCCCCTCTACAGCCCAGTTTATTTAACAGCCGGACCCATTTTAATTCAAATTTTAAAGGGCCCACTGATTTTAGTCGTAATGGAGAATCGGAGCATAGTGAGGAGAGGAATGAAGGTACAGTTATTCACCCAGTAATTAGGGAGACTGAAAATTTAGAATTAATAATTAATTACCCCATTGATAATTTTAGTTGTAACTATTGTAAAAATATTTATAATACGACCGGGTTATTTAGGAAACATTTAAAAGTGTGTAGGGGGATTAAATCGATTAGAGTGAAATGTAGTAAGTGTGGATGGGAAGGGAGCTACCAAGGTAGAGAGTGATAAAGTAAATTGTTGTGAACCACGCCCATTAAAATTTAAGACGGTCAGGGGGTTGAGCCAGCATGAGAGGCATGCACATCCCAATTTGAGGAATGAAAAAAGGAAAATAGAGACCAAGGAAAAGGTGGTAAATAGTGAGAAAAGAAAGAAAGGGAAGAAATTTCAAAATTACAATTATTAAATTTGGAATTAAGGGAATGTAAAAATATTAATAAGCTCATCGCGGAAAAAATAGAAACTAAAACAGCGAAACAGATTTCAGATAAGAGAAGGTTATTGAATAAAAAGAATAGAAACCGCGATGAGGATATGGACCTGGATCAGGAATTAATACTTAATAATACGAGTGTGAATGAGGAAATAGATAATGAGGAGGTAGATGTGGAAAGGATAGGTGATGGGGGAAGGCCTCTTGATAGTGATCATCAAGAGGGTCAGGGTAGGATAGATAATTTGGACCACAGTGAGAAATCACTGGAGGATTTAAATAAAATAATGGAAGATGAAATGGGTAGGAATAAAGGTAGCTTTAAGGAATATGAAGAGATTACGGACAGAATAATGGTGAAAATAGGAAAGGATAAAGAAGGTGTAACATCTAAGAAAAGGATCAAAGAAGTAGGAGTAAAATTAAAGGATAGTGGGCGAAGAAAGAGAGGAAAAGAAAATAATGCTCAAAGAAGGTACAGTAGGAAAAAAGGAAAGTTTAAGGAAGTGCAAGTCCTGTATAAAAAGAATAGGCAATTTTTAGCGCGAGCTCTAATGGGGGTTCCATCTAAATGTAAATGCCCCCTTAGTAAAGAAGATTTAGAAGAATATTATAAAGTAAGACTTTCTAAGGTAAATGAGAAAAATAATTTAAGAGGATTTGCTAAATATGAAAAGAGAGGTGAAGAATCTGATGATGTTGTCCTGCTGGGTCCAGTGACGAGACATGACGTCAATCAGGCTATTAGGGAAATGGATGTCGATACCACTGCTGGGCCAGACAGGATGACATTAAAAGAAATAATTAAGATCTTTAATAAAGATAACACACTGCTACCTAGGATCTATAAGATTTGTATTAAAACTGGTAAAATCCCAGATGAGATGAAATTGAGTAGGACCGTATTAATCCCCAAAGTAAATAATGAGGAATTAAAAGATATAAATAACTGGAGGCCAATAACAATTGGGCCAATTATGCTGAGGTTATTTACTAGAATAATGGCAGGTAGGGTAAACAAAGTTATAAATCTTAATAAAAGACAAAAGGGTTTTGTGACCGGCGTAAATTTTAGAAAATATTATCAAGGGATCTAAAAAGAAAAGGAAAGATTTAGCAGTGGTCTTTGTAGACCTCGCCAAGGCATTCGATACGGTAGGTCATAAGTTAATTTTAACAGCTCTTAGGAGACTCCAACTCCCGGTATTATTTATTAAATCAATAGCAAATTTATATGAGAATAATTTTACACAGATCGAGGGTTTTAATTGTAGAACGGAAAGAATTAAAATTTTAAGAGGTGTCAAGCAAAGGGATGCTTTGTCACCAATTCTTTTTAATATAGTGATGGATCCTCTTATCGCAACCATTGAAGAAAGGAAAAAAGGAATAGTTCTAGGATCAGATGGGAAAAGCTATCACTGCGCTACTTTAGCATTTGCAGATGACATAGCATTAGTTAGCGAATCATATGAGGGAATGAGATACAATTTAAAACTAGTAGAAAGATTCTGTACTAATACGGGAATGGAGGTAAATGTTAAAAAGACTAAAGGGTTTTATTTTACTGTTAAAAATAAAACAATTATTTATAATGACACGGCTAATTGGAAATTCAATGATGGAAATATTCAATTTGTAGAACCAGGTCAAACAGATAAGTATTTAGGTGCTAAAATAGACCCGTGGATTGGCATTAGCCAATCAGACTGGGAAGGTCAGTTAGAAAATTAGATTAGTAACTTAAAAATATTGCCCCTGAAACCTTTACAAAAATTAGAGCTTTTAAAAACCGTTTTTATACCTAGATTGTATTATTATTTAATATTATCAGAATCTTCAATTAACTATCTTAACAAATTAGATAACATAATTAAAAATGCTGCAAAAGAAATATTACACCTTCCGGAGTCGATCACGGATGGCGTATTATATACTAGATACCGTGACGGAGGCCTTGCTTTAAAGAGATTGGCGACCTTCAGCCCAATTTTGATCATGAGAAAATTCGGGACGCTCCACAGATCCTCAGATGAAATTTTGCATGCCTCATTTCATTTTGAGGGTGAAAGTGTAGCGGAGAAGATGCGTAAATTGAGCAAATTAATGAAGTTGGAATTGATTTGGAACCCGAATATTAATCGACAAGTGGGAGAAAATGGTACTATCGGGGAAGACAGTGATGGGGAGTTGGAAGAGTTTAGCAACACCAATTACGGGAACTGGAGATCAACGGAAATTGATAGATGGATAGCCCTCCCATGTCAAGGAACTGGCGCTCATTACTATAAAAACGATAGTATTTCGAATAATTGCTTGAAGGTCTAATTTATGAAGACATCTAAAGTAATTAATTCAATTTTATTGAGGACTAATCTATTTCTGACAAGGGCATCCTTGTCGTATGGAAGGCCTTTTAATGTTAAATCCTGCAGAAGATGTAATGCAACTTCAGAGACGTTGGCACACATCATGGGATGGTGTCCTTATGTTAAGAATATGCGAATAAAAAGACACAATAGGGTGGCAGAAGAGTTAACTAAATTTGTTAGGAAGAATGGGTGGACAATTTTTATAGAGCCAAGGATCAAGGATAAGGTAGGGAAATTCTGGATCCCTGATCTAATTTTTAAGAAAGATCAGCAAATAGTTGTAGTAGATGTAACAATAAGGACGGACCTTCAAATTAACTCCTTTGAAGCAGCATGGGAAGAGAAGACAAGTAAATATAAACATCTAAAGGATGAGATAATGGACCTCACGGGAAGAGGAAACGTCTCCTTCCATGGTTTTGTGAAAGGTGCCAGAGGGAAATGGCTGGAAAAATTGATGAGCTCATAAAAAGCCTCGGGATCCCGAAATTTAAATCTTTCACTCAGAACATCACAACCCTTGTTTAGTCTCTGACCCTGGAACTGCTGCGAATTTTTATGGACTCATAAGTTCTCCTTACGACATAATTTAATAACTTTTTAGAAATTTTTAACTGTAGAATTTTAAATAGTATTTGTTGTTTTAATTAATTTTAGATATTTTGATTTTTAAAATCTTTTTAAAATGTATTTAGTAATAAAGTTTGGTAGATTTTAGTTCACATAAATAATTGGTGGTGGGTAATAGGTGAAATAAATAAAGTGCACGCTCAACACAACAGGTGATGAGTGGGTAAACACTGTTTAATGGTTGATTAACCCAGCTCATCCCTCCTCTTGCTGAGTTCTGATTCAACATTGTATTTTGTTGTTTCCCTTAAGATCATCTGGCTGTGGTTTCACTGGATAGGGGTATTCACGCATCGACGAGTGACGTTAAAACTCGAAAAGGACACAATCCATCGTGTATGGGGAGTGCACCAAGTACTGCTGAGAGTGATTTTGGGAAGCAAAAAAAGTGTGTAAATCCAGGATGAACCTGCAATGTAGTTGGGGTAGGAGTCATGGCATAAAAGTATTCCTACATAAAGACTCATTCTAAGAGAATAAATGAATCAAGAAAAGGGTTCAGTAAACTTGCGTGGTATTTGAGCAAAACTCAAGGGAAAGGATTGCCGTCTCCAGAGTTCTTAAGAGACAGCGAGTTTAAGGGTGATTTTAGACTTGGAGCCACCATTAGTTGAGTTGGACTCGCCGAAGACGTACTGGGTACGTGGTTTCTTGGTTTACAAAAACTAAGGCATTGAGGCAGATGTGCTAAATGCGAGAGGGGACCTTCGGAGGTAAAAGCAAGTCAAAGGGAAAAGATAACGGTACCACGGGAGAGAGCGAGCGAGCGAGCTGAACACTTTTCCAGTAACGCTGAAAATGGGCTCCTGCAAGATCAAACAAAAGGAGAGTCCACACTGGACTTGGAATGGCCAACGAAAAATACAATACATGCTAAATAATTACGGTCCAGAGTCTGTAAAGCAGTTAGTATTGTGAATTAAGGAATGTGGTTTTCCGGAGGGAGGAAGTTTTAGGAAAAGGCAGTTGGAAATATTGAGGTCGAGGTTGGAGGAGAGAGAGGAGGAGAAAAGGAAGGGAAAAAATGGAACCTATGAATTGGAGTGCTTAGAACATGTGGAAGGCTGAGGCTGATATCAGGGAAAGGAAATCTCAAGTCAAAGATAGATCAAATACACGTGCATACACCAGCACACATGCAGACGCACGTGGAAAACAACCTAATGAAGTTGTGCAGTGCCTTCAATCTGTTTCAGATCCTGACCTTGATAACTACCCTCCAAGACATACAGCCTCCCCCCCCCCCCCCCCCATGAGATCCGCCTGGCGAAGGTCCCAGGTCAGCGGCTGTCGCCTCAGTGTCTGCTGGATCAATGATAGCACGTCATACATGCAACCAATTGAAGCAAGAAGCCCAAAAGAAGGACAGCCATTCCAAGACGGAAAGGCATCCAGGGTCTGTCCACGATCATCCCCTGACAGATGACGAGTCAGAGGGTACTGGTGTACGATCGTCCAACCAGGTAGTTCTGCAATCCCCAATGGTTGAAGTCACAGGCCCAGAAGAGTATCCAGTGTTGGTCCACCAGCCATGATCCATGAAGGATCTAGAAAGTGCCTATGGGCAGTTGCCTGACCCACGCAAGGTTGGAGGTAATAGGTTCGCTGAAGAAGTGACAAAGTTCTGTACTGAGTTCCATCCCACATCGCATTAGATGAGACATCTCCTGGGATGAAAACAGGGTGCCGACGTCACCAAAATCAAGTATAAATGGCCAGCTGTAAATGTCCCTGCCAGAGTAGCCGACCCGCAAGCGGACAAGAACGGAGACTTTGATGTTTTTGTGGCAGCCACCCGTAGGGAGGCATTCCCAGTGCAAATGGACATGACCAAAAGTGCAATGTGTAAACAACAAGGTGAGATGCTGTATGAGGCACACCTGAGAAACAGCTTCTTCAATGAAATGAAGGACAATATAGCGATAAAGGTAAAAGACACATGTAATACCTGGGACATGGGAAAGCTGAATTTGATAGAACAACACGCGATACAGGCTGAAAAATTGCTTACGCAAGAGAAGGATAAGTGGAAACTAAAACAGCAAGCACATAAAGCTCAGCTTACTATGATGCAAATGGTCGCCCAGCCATTGGAGGGAGGTTGCGGAAGAGGAAGAGGTGCGGGCAGAGGTAGATCTGGCAGGTGCTTAGTTTGCGGAGCAATGGACCACTGGACGAGACAGTGCCCACACAGATACCCTCAAGCGGCCCTGGAGGCTGAGCGACAGGGTGACTGACAGGGCAAAGCTGAGGTGGAGGTGGACAGCCCACGAGGTACAGGGAAGCCTCTTTCCTTTATGCTTGGCAATAAAAACTCACTTGTACTAATCTCTTCTACAAACCTTACAGGCACTGAGCCATGTCCCACCTCTATATCAAGCACTGAGATTGTGAAGTGTGGACCGTCTGTTCAATATCACAATGATGCGTAATAGTCGATGTCTACCTCTATGTTATATGGGGAAGGTATATCTGGTACCTTTTAAGTAGATACAGGGGCAACATACTCAGTCCCTAAATTAAGCCAGTTTAGACAATCGATGCAAATAAAGAGGAGTGAAAGGTTCCTGAACACAATGAGTGCATCAGGAGTCGTGGTGCGGGAGAGATTTTCTACACCCCTATTGTGCGAAACTAGTAACGGGAAACATTCCAATTCTCCTTCCTGTTATCGGAATTTTGACCTTTAAATCTGATGGGTTGGGATCTCATAGGGAGACTGGGGTTGGATTTGCTCAGTACCCATACAGACTTGCAGGTAATTCAAAAGGGAAGATTTACCCGTGCAGGCTGTAAACTATGACCCACAACCCCTGATGTATGTCCATGAGTGGTGATTAAGCCAGACAGTGATAAGTTCAGTGAGCAATTCACTCGCCCTGGAAGCAAGTAACTATGTTAATCTTATTAACACCAATTTTCTTGCTGGAGATATGCTGCACTGCACAGCACACATACATACACCGGTGACGGCCCTGACAAACCATCTGAGAAAGATTGGTTCAGGGGATTGGTGAAACCAGATCAGTTGGTATTGCGCGAATTTCATTGGAATGATAACAGATGTGCAGTGTGAACTTATCTCAGGTATCTGTAACAGCAAGCAGACCCTAAGTTTTTGATGTGGAAGGCTCTTTTCCTCATGTGTCACTGGTGGCAGAATTTGGGACCATGGGTGCTAAAGGCACAAAGAACGAAATGTTGGGTCTTCAGAGACTATGTGGGTATCTGGTTCAATGCAGATATGCAGATACATAGGAAGAAACTAAGTTGGCTAACTCAGGCAGATGGGGCAGTCCAAGTAACCCCTGCTAGCCCTGAAGAGCCTCGGAGGATAGCCTGGCATTTCCCTAAGATAGAAGTCTCAGACCCAGGATTAAAAACGGTCCCTGAGTTGTGGGCAAAAGGCAAGCATGATGTGGGGCTCATACGAGGCTGTGAACCCACACAAATAACCCTGAAGTCTGAGTATCGTCCTTACAGAGCACAACACCCGTTAAAACCCGAGGCTATCGAAGGAATTACTTCAGTCTTTGAATCCCTCCTCAAGGCTGGGGTGATAATCCCCTGTGAGAACTCACTGGTGAGAATCCCCATTTTTCAGGTCAAAAAGACAAACATGAACCGAAGGAATGCAGGTTTGTTCAAGACCTGCAGGCAGTCAATAATGACGTTGTCCCACGCACCCCAAATGTTTCCAACCCCTATACTATATAAGCTCAAATTCCACCAGACAGTAAATGGTTCTCAGTTGTGGGTTTAGCAAATGCCTTTAGTGTACCGGAACACCCAGATAGTCAATTCTGATTTGCTTTTTCATTCAAAGGGAAATCATATACAGTAACCTTGACAAAGACACGTGAAGGTAAGTCCCCCACCATATATAACAAGGCTGTACACAGGAGTCTGGAGACTCTTGTTCTAACCCCAGGGTTAGTGCTCCTGCTGTATGTAGATGATTGCTTGATAGCGGCAACAACAAAGGAACAATGTGAGAAGGATAACCTTGTGTTGCTCCGCCATCTAGCGAGAGAAGGGGACAAAGCCAGTCTCACAAAGCTACAATTTGTGTAACAACAGGTAAAGTGCTTAGGTCACTTAATATCTGGACAAGGGAAGGCCATTGGTCAAGACAGAGCTCAAGCAATCCAGCAAATTCCAAAGCCTCACACAAAGAAGCAATTGCTATCATTTTTGGGCATGTGCTCCGACTGTAGAATGTTTATCTACATTACGCAACCCTTGCAGCGCCCCTAAGTGACATAGCCCATGGCAAAGGAATGCAGAACTGACTGCAGTGGACCCCAGAGGCCGAAAATGCCTTTGTTGAATTGAAAAAGGAGCTCCAAACTACACCTACACTGGGGATTCTGAATCCAAACAAGCCTTTTGTACAAATGGTAGATGAAAAGCATGGCTGCATGACATCTGTGCTGTTACAGGATCATGGGGGATGATTGAGGCCAGTAGCATATTTTTCGTCTAAACTAGACCCCGTAGCGGCAGAATTGCCTGAACGTCTGCGAGCCGTGGCTGTGGCTAAAAAGGCTGTTGTTGCATCCAGGGATATAGTCGGCTATGGAGAATTAACCCTTCTGGTCCGACATGGAGTATCCTTACTGCTTTCCGAGCAAAAGACAGCACACGTGGCGGCAGCACGTTGGTTCAAATACAATAGTGTTATTGGAGATGCCTAACATTACAATTAAGCAATGTAATGTCCTTAGCCATGCTAGCATTCTCCCCACAGAAGGAGACGGAGACCCACATGATTGTGTCGCTGTAACTAATGAGATTTGCAGCTCTCGACCAGATTAGTAGGATTCACCCCTTCAGAATCCAGATATGGAGTTTTTTTGTGGACAGGTCCGCATTCAGGAGCAAGGACACAGGCCAGAATTGTGTTGGGTATGCTTTAGTGACTACCCATGATCACTCCCTTCTCATCTGTCAGCGCAAGCAGCGGAGCTGATGGCCATGACTGAGGCCTGTAAATTGGCTGAGGGAAGGACAGTGAATATTTACACTGTTAGCAGATATGCATTCGGGGTTGTACATGATTTTGGAACCCTGTGGAAACAAAGGGGTTTCTTAACCTCCACCGGAAAGCCCATCACACACAGTGGCCTGATCTCTGACCTCCTGGAAGCAGTCCTATTGCCTAAATCAATCGCTGTGTGTAAATGTGAAGCCTATACAAAAAATAACGATTTTATTTCTCAAGGCAATGTGAGGGCAGACTCAGCAGCAAGAACGGCAGCCTAGCAGCCGCCAAGTGAGCAGATAGACATGTGTATGACAAAAATTTGTACTCCAACAGCAAACGTATGAGAGTTACAGTCACAGGCCACGCCAGAAGAAAACCGTGAGTGGACGAAAGCAGGATGCAGTGTGAGGAAAGGAGTATGTGGTGACCCCAATGGTAAACCCTGTCCACCACAATCATTATTTCCATTCTATGCCAAAGGACCATGTGTCAAAAGGGGGGGGATGTATGACAGTATTTCGGCACACTGGTACATTAAGGGATTTACTCATTACTCTCAGAGATATTGTGAACGATGTTTATCTGTGCCACTAATAATGTGGGGAGGGGAATACAGATCAGTCAGGCAGCACACCCCCAACCCCTTGAACATTTACAGATTGATTTTATTAAACTAATGCCCAAAGGGAAAAGGTATTGTCTGGTAATAGTTGATATCTTTTCCAAATGGGTGGAAGTGTTCCCCACGTCTAAACAGGATGCCAGTGCAATAGCCAAGGCTTTGCTAACTGTGATAATTCCAAGATGGGGCATCCCTGAAAGGCTTAGGAGTGACAATGGGACACCATTTGTCAATAATGCTTTACAGCAGACCAGTGATTATTTGGGAATAAACATGAGACAACACTGTGCCTACCACCCAGCAAGCAGTGGGGCAGTGAAACAAGAGAATGCTACCCTCAAAAAATAAATTGACAAAATGCTGTGAGGAACTCGGGGTGACATGGACAAAGACACTTCCAATTGTGCTAGTGTATATGAGATCTGGGAGGAGAGGACGAGCTAATCTTAGCCCATTTGAGATTTCGTTTGGTAGACCGCCCAACACAGGAACTGGCCCAAGATCTAAGGTAAGACAGATAGCAGGCCACTGAGGATGAGATGCTGTGTTACTGTATAAAACTCTCTGCACTTTTGTCTCAAATGCAGAATCAAGTAAAAGCAGCACTACCCCAACCAGCAGAAGGGAACCTGCACGATCTAGAACCTGGAGACTGGATAGTGATGAAAGAATTCAGGAGGAAAAGCTGGAAGACAAAGAAGTGGCTGGGGCCGTTTCAAGTGCTCCTTACAACACAGACAGCTGTTAAGATCACTGAAAGAACCACATGGATACACGCCAGCCATTGCAAATGTGTAGCTGGACCTGAGGAGACATCAGACAGCACCGGAACCAAACTAGCATCTACAGGAAAACAACACACATGGACCAAATACTTAACTACAGATGCAATTATCACAACATCCGCAAATGAAGCTGCATTAGGACATTATTTGACTAAGCCACCACACACCGCAGCACGGAGGAACTATGAACAGTAGAAGAGAAATACCTACACAGCACATTTAAGAAGAACGGGTACTCAATCAACCAATCCACTTATTTCTCAACAACAAACCCAAACAACCAGACATGATGTACCCAGAAAATCCTAGCCATGTTTGTGGGCGGCATGGTAGCACAGTGGTTAGCACCGCTGCCTCACAGCTAGAGACCCGGGTTCAATTCCTGCCTCAGGCGACTAACTGTGTGGAGTTTGCACATTCTCCCTGTGGGTTTCCTCCGGGTGCTCTGGTTTCCCCCCCACAGTCCAAAAATGTGCAGGTTAGTTGAATGGCTATGCTAAATTGCCCGTAGTGTTAGGGGCAGGGGTAAATGTAGGGGAATGGGTCTGGGTGGGTTGCGCTTCGGCGGGTTGGTGTGGACTTGTTGGGTCGAAGGGCTTGTTTCCACACTGTAAGTAATCTATCATATTTCTTGGCAACATGGTAGCCCAGAAACCTACCAACACACTTAATAGCAGTGAATGAACTTAAAAGAACCCACACAAACAACCACCAAAACGAATGCCATTTACGAAATACCATGCAAAGAATGTAACAAAGATTATGTCAGACAAACAGGCAGAAAACTAGCCACCAGAATACATGAACATTAACGAGCTACAAACAGACATGACCCACTATCACTAGTATCTCTACTTACAGATGAAGGAGACCACTACTTTGACTGGGACAACACACCCATCCTAGGGCAAACCAAACCAACATACACAAGCATTGCGCAAAGCATGGCATCCCAACCAGAACTCCATCAATAAACATATCGATTATGGACCCCATCTACCATCCTCTGGGGCAAAGAATCAGAAATGATATCACCCTAAGAAACCAAAACACAGAAATAGAAAGCAGGATATAACACCAACGCTTCAGCAGAGGCTTACTGATGATGTTATCAAGTATGGTGTCGAAACATCTGAAAATGAACCTTCTAGATCAGCGAGCAAACTTACATCTAAAATGACACAAAAGCTGCCACGAGGTTGGAATTCTCTCCCAGAAATGACAGTTGATGGTGCCCTCACCAAGATGGCCGCCCGCGCGCTCCGCCCCAAGACAACAAGCGCCTTACCCTCACAAAGATGGCGGCCGGTTGCCCGGGCAACGCAAAAGGTCCCTTCCCAATGAAGTAAACACTGGGCCGGTGGGTTTTTTTTCCGAGGCCTCAGGCCTCCCCCTAGGAGTTTATAAACTCCCCAGTCTCCCTCCTCCCGCGGTTCCCAATCCTACCCTGTCTCACTGTCTCCTCTCCCCGGGGGCAGGAGCCAGGTCTTGGCGCTCGGGCCTGGCGACCTCCCCGGGATGTTTCTGAAACCTGGTCCTGTTCTGAAGGAGGATCACCGGGACCCGAAACCCGTCCTCACATTTCTCCCGACACGAGCTGCCGGACCTGCTCAGCTTTTCCAGCGGGTCCTGTTCTTGTTCCTTCAGCCGCCGGCGCCATTCCTCTCCCACACTCAGTAACACTGCCTTCGTCCGGCCGCGGGACCTTCACTGCACATGCGCCAAGGGGCGGGGTCCCTGCCCTTACGTCATCATTGGCTGTGGAGTCCTCTGACCAATCGGAGACAATAGGGGCGGGGCGATCATCTCATCAGCTTTTAAACTTTTCAGCCTGTTCAGAAATGTTATTCTAACCTCTGGAAGGCTGAAACGTTGGGAAACTTTCAGATATGAACAAAAGGATATTAAGAAAGGAATAAAAATAGCTAAGGTAGATTTTACGTTTACAGAGGGTAGAAAGTGTAAAATGATTGAGTACAGCATTGAAGTAGTCGAGCCTGGAGGTAAGGAAGGGAATCACAGAGGGTTCCAGCAACAGCTACTTTGAGAATGGGACAGGCTCGAATGAGATGTCAGAGGTGGATACAGGTGTCTTCGTGTTAGCACAGATCAGAAGCTCCTCTCAGCATCAAATGCAGCTAGTTGCGAACAGCCTGGCTGAATCTCAGTGGGTTACAAGGGAGAGAGATGGAGGCTGTAGCTCAGGAATGAAGATTGGTGCAGATGCTGGAAACAGTGGCTTAATTCTTCCCAACGTTTTATTTGTAATGAATCATCAATACGAAGAGTCTCCAGAACCAGAATGGACTATTAAAGTATTGAAGGTTCAAATTGGTTTGGCCCAATGGCCTTACTTCCACCCCGATGTCTTATGGTTTCAACTGGAGAGAAGGAACATGGTGAGGTTTAGCGAATCCACCTTCACCTTGTTAGAAATGGGGAAAAGAGTTATTTTTGCAGATATAGAAAAAGCATACAGAAAAGGGGTACAGCAAGAGAACTATTAACTCTGCAGGTATTTAGGGAAGAGTATCTCTACTTGTAAGTGCATGATTGTGGATAATTAAGTCCTAACTTTAATGTAGATTTATTAAAGAAAATAATTCCTTTTACTGTAATGTTTAAAACAGCAGTTTCAGCAAAAAAAGCTAAGATTACTGAAACATATAAGCGAAGCATGAAAAAGATACATTGTTAAGATGTATGTACAAGAATGGAATGTACCTATGGATAATGAAAGAAGTTACAAAGGGGAACATCGAGATAAGAGCTTAGCCTTTTGACAGCACATGCAAAGGGGAAATTGCCAACTTGGAAAGAACGAGGCAATGGGCGTGGAGCATAGATGGGTAGAGGCGAAATAGTAAGAGAGATTGGGTAATTAGGAGTCTGGAGAGATGACCTCACTCAGCTCAAAGGGTATAACTGTACACTAACCTAAGTTCTAATTTGCGCTGATTTGCTTATGCAATTGAAGCTCTTACTTGCAAGTTCGTAATAAATTGTCTTGTTTCCAGTTTTGGTGGTCTCGTCTAAATTATATTGAATTTTGTTTCTAACAGATTTGGGGGCTTGTCCGGGATCCCAAGCTCCGGTCGCTCGGCATTCTTGGAGAAACGGAGAAGGTGCACCTCGCTGATTTCGGCGATCTCTAGTTTCCCCTTGTTGCCGAGGCGGCTTTGGGCGAGCGTGATCCGGGCTGGGAGACCCTGGAAACAAGACGGGCGGACGTGGCTGGTTCGGTCAGGTGACTCTTGTGCACAAGTTCCGGGTAAGAAAGGTCTTAAAAGGTTTATCCGGGCGACTGGGTTAGGCAGCAGTATTTGCTGCCATTCTTATATATCCGGGGATCAGGGGAACCGTGGTGCTGGTGACTGGAATAGGCTAATCCAGTCAGCCAGGATGGGTAGCCGTTGATACTGTTGCAATTTGGATGTACCTGGGTGGCTGTAGTTGCTGCCAGTATGATATATCCGGGGATCTGGGGAACCGGGGTTATGGCCGACCGGGGTTGGTAGCGGTAGTTGCTGCCAGGTGGATACATCCGGGAGACCGGCAGCGGTATTTGCTGCCAGGTGGATGTGTCCACGTATCCGGTGCCAGTTGGATATATCCGGGGAACCGGGGTTCTGGGCGACTGGGTGAGGCGAACCTGATCAATCAGGGTAGGTAGCAGTTGTCACGATTGCCAGCTGGATATATCCGGGGTATTGCCGTGGGATAAGGGCGCGCGAATTCGACCAGGTAACTCTTGTGCACAGACCAAGGTAAGAAAAGGGACCTTTAAGTATTGGCTTGGTGGTCGGGGACGTGCAAGAAGTACGGGACGTACGAGAAGTACGGGTCATTGGCAGCTCTTAAATGAAAGTGTTTAATTGGCTAAGATTAATCTGATGAGTAAGGTGTCTACCTGATTCGATCACCCAGCCTTAGACCGGTTGTTAAGAAGGGAAATCCCCCACGCGAAGGTCAGGACTCTGAAGTGGGTGTGCAAGAAGGTGACACTAGACCTCAGTAAGGTTAACTAAATTATATAAAGAAACGGCCGATCATAGAAATGGGGAATAAAAATAGTGATTTAAGTTTAGAAGAGGACATGAGAGGAACGTCCGAGGACCACATCCGAACGGACAGTGCTTTAGGAAAAATGTTTAGAGATTGGAAGTACAATCCTCAGACACGAGGAAAGGATAAAAAACAAATGATAAAATGTCAATGAAAAACAGACTTACAGTCAGGAGGAATTAGATTATGCTTCATGTCTGAAGGGCTAGTAGCTGAAGGGCTACTGAAGGTACACTTTGCAACTAACTTATGGCCAGACGCCCAGAAAAATATTCAAAAGCTGGAGGAGTCATTGTGGGAAACTCAAAGTGTGTGTGTTTGTGTGTGAGAGAGAGAGAGAGAGAGAGAGAGAAGAGCTGTACAGCTCGTAGAAAGTTTAACCCTTTGTGATTCAGTGTGAATGCACATTTGTTTGTTGGTGTTTGAATGTTCCCTGAAGCTTGAGATCCGGGACTGTTTTGAATCTGATTTCTATTGTGGAAATTTTAACATGATTTCTTTTAAGGTTAAGGATTTTGCAAGATGATGAAATAAAATGTTCTTTTTACAGGTCATGACTGCCTTACTATCAGTTTCTAACTAATCTCTTTTATCCTTACATAAAAACCATTTATGGAGGACAGTTGAAGTTTTAACTTGAATAGACAAATCCTTTTAAGGCAGCTCTGGTTATTTCACAACCTATAGCATTGTAATTGAGCAATGACTGGTCAGGACTACTTGGGAGGACTAGTTTTGGATTTGAATCAGGAGACTGGAACCGGGTGATTATGGTGGATTTCAGAGTTGGGAACTGTGTGCATTTTGCATTTTGAATATTAAACACTGAATAAATGAATTTATAATAAAGAAATATATATTTACAAGTAAGATTCTAAAATGTATAGTTAGGAACAGGCTTTAATGAAAAGCAAGCATCAATTGATAAATTGTGTTTGAGATTACAGGGAGCAAGAAATATTGCAATATTTCTTTAAAAGAATCAAGGTCTAAACAAAACATTGGGTGATGAGGAATGGCCATGAGCTGGCCCTAAAGCTGTTCAGTTGGTTAAATCGGCTCAGCAATTGATCTGGCAACGTAACATGAGAAGCAGAAACAGAAGGCAAAAATAATGATAAGCCACGGTGAATGAGGTAATAAAGAAAAGGACAATACTAAAAGGAGAAGGAAACCGGAATGGTGGCGGGCAGCATGTTGAAACTAAAGGGAGGAGAAAGGATCGGGGAGGAGATGTTAAGGGGTCTGGTAGACAGGAACAAGGATCAAAGTGGAAATCCCCACAGGCGGGATGTTATTACTGTGGAAAGACAGGTCACTTTAAGAGAGAGTGTCCAGATCCGAAAAAGGAAGTAAAGGCAGTGCCGTTTGTGAATCTTGATGAAAAATAGGGGTGTCAGGAGTTCCTGCCCCCGGGGACCCACCAGGAACCCTTGATAAATTTAAAAGTGAGACCTTACAAAGGGGACATAGTTTTCCTAGTCAATACAGGGGCAGCAAGGTCATCCTTAAATTTTAAGCCCAAGGGAGTGGGAACAAAAGAAAAGTTAATTGGATTATGGCAACAGTTTTGTGATGAAAGACACAAAGAATCAGTTTTGCACTCATGACGAGATATTGCCACCAAATTGGGGATTTAATTGACTGCAAAAGGTGCTATGGAATCTGTTGAGGTTCTTAAAAGTGAATCTGCTCGAGCAAAACAATTACAGAAACAGAATGAGAAGTCAAAAGTGACTGGTAAGCAAACAGAACTACGCGATTACAGTTTTTAAAATGTTTCAATCACTTGTTGTGTTTCCATTCTGAATTATATAATATATATTTAGTTAATAATTTGTATTTATAATAATTCAATTGTGTTAGCCTGAATCAATATTAATTGGCAGGATTCCTTCATACATTCTCAGTGATCTGTCATATTGATTCATAGTTAATTTAAAACATGACAGCATTAATTCATTGTTAATTAAAGAATGGAAAGCTACATTACTGGCCAGAGTGTGTGCAGGCAGTGGCAGTAACAGCCTTATTGGTAGACGAGAGTCGGAAACTTACTTTTAGGGGAGCCTTAGTAGTCAGCAGCCCCCATCAGGTACGGTCAGGAGAAGAAAGGGGCTTGGTTAGAAGAGCTGCTCTGAGGGAATAAAAAAATACATCTGGTGGGTGAGGGAGTGATACCAGCCAAAAACAAATTCCCCAATGTGGACTCACGTTGGAAGGGTATGGATGAACACGATAGAGGAAAAATGAGGGACTTATGAGAAATGGACATTTTGGGTATTAAAGAAGCAGCACCTAAATCTCAGAATTCTTTTAAGCTTTTGAAGTAAGACAGGAAAAGGAGGAAGCCCCGTCAGCCTTTTTACAGAGATTAAAAGAAGCCTTTAGAAAATATTCGGGAATGAATCCCAATGATCCGGTAGCACAGGGACTTTTAAAGGTCCAATTTGTGACTAAATCATGGCCGGACATACAAAAGAAATTAGAGAAATTAGAAGGCTGGAGTGAACATCAGATAGAAGATCTGTTATATGAGGCACAGAAAGTGTGTGTGAGAAGGGAAGTGGAGAAACAAAAACAAAAATCTAAAATAATGGTTGCAGCAGTTGAAGAAATTACGACGAGAAAGTTAATATTAGAGAACAGAGATAGAGAGCAGATGATAGGGGAAAGAAGCAACTGGCAGGATGTTAGTACTGCAGAAAAACAGAACATTTTAAAAGACAATGTCCAAGGTTAGGACGACAAAGAGAAGCGGTATCATTGATGATTTTTGATGAAGATTAGGGGAGTCAGGGGTTCCCTCCTCCTGTGACCCACAGGGAACCCTTGATAAATTTAAAGGGTGGGATCTGAAGGAGAGGAAACAGTATTTTTAGTGGATATGGGAGCAGGACGATCATCCCTAAGCTTTAGACCTCGCAGTGTTAAATTAACTAACAAAGGTCTCAAGGTTTCTGGAATAAAAGGCAAAAGAATTCTTAAATCAGAATGCAGGACAATGGCTCACAGACTCTAGTGTCTTGAAATATGAGACAATCTTAATAGAACAGGATGACCTTGTGTTAGTCACAGACAGTTGCATGAATCCAGCTGCATTTCTGTGGTGGAGAGAATGGGGTGGCCCCTGGCAATCCAGAACATGACTGCTTTGATATTACAGAATATCAGACTAAAGTGCGGATGAACTTAAGAGACATACTGTTGCATGCGAGGGCTCGGTTGTTTATCGACGGGTCCTCCCGGATGATTGAGGATAAAAAGCGCAATGAATATACTGTAGTAGACAGGATAGAGGGAAGCATTCTCAAGGCTGAAAGACTTCCTAACAGCTGGTCAGAGTTCAATAAGTTTTTAATGAACTATACTGTGGCGCTCGGCGCTTCTTTGTCTATTCTTAGGAATAAAGGCCTGTTGGTACAGACACCGCCACTCGAGTTTGCAGTACATCGAATACAACCGGGTGATTGGGTCCTGATCCAGACCTGGAAAGATACCAAACTGTACCCGAGCTGGGAGGGACCATTCCTAATCCTCCTGACTACTGAGACAGCTATTCGGACTGCTGAGAAAGGGTGGAGTCATCACACTCACGTTAAAGGTCCTCTGAATGCCCCATTGGTGGAGTGGCATGCTCATCCTACAGACAATCCTCTGAAAGTTAAGCTGAAAAAGAAAGAATGAACTGAGACAAAAGACTCTTTGAACATTTGCTGATATACATATTGTTATTGATTGTAAGGGCTGTGTGGACTCACCTCTCCCTGGCACCTAAAAGATTAAGACAGATAGGCAGGATTGTAGACAAGGGTTAGAGATGAGCGGGTATTAGTATAGTATTGTAACGTTAGTAGCACTAACTATTCAAGGAGATGGGAAAAATCACTTTACTTCACTATGCCAAAATTATGCTGAACAAAAGGGACTTGCTGACTGTTGGGTCTGTGCAGAGTTCCTACACCATGGCGAATCTGGAACCCCACCTCGGTAATACCATTCACTAAAAAAGAAGTGTACGATGTACAACAATTTGATGTGGGTTCAAATAATACAAAGTGGAGATTTGAAAGAAGCAAATAGAGCTTTGCGGGATGGTTCCCAAGGCCAGCTCCAAGAAATCAGGGCGCTATTGATAGTGTTAGAATTTCCCCACCAAAAGGAGCAGTGAATACCACCTGTTTCTGTCATCAGAATGATGCTGCACCTTTCCAACTAGGAAAATCATCTTGTGTCCACACCATACTGCCACGACCACTCCCCGAATATTAAACGGAACATATTGGGTATGTGGTCTGAAGGCCTATCCATTTATTCCTGGGGAAAAATATGTTTGTGTGATAAACACTTCCTCAAAACCAGAAAGGTTGGAGTGGCTGCTGTTCCCTCGCTTATATAGTCCCTCACCTCCGAATAGAAAAGCATGAGCCCAACCTGAGAAAGGAGGGGGAATAAGACATAAGACCCGAGAGGTCTCTGATGAAGACTGTCTAGTGTGGACACTGCTCCCAAGCTACGGCACTACAAGGGCAAGGGTGGAAATACAGAAACTGGCGGCTGCCCTTGAAAATTTAATTAATGGTACCGCCAGCACAATGGGGGAAACTCAATCCCAAATATCGGCCATAACCACTGAAATGATTGCCACAAGACTAACAGCTTTACAAAATCGAATGGCTTTAGACTATCTTTTGGCCGAAAAAGGGGTAACTTGTGCTCTGATTAGTAAAGAATGCTGCACCTTCATCCCAGACACCTCTTCCATAGTGGAAGATAAGGCAGAAATAATAAAGAAAAAGATAAACAATATAAGACAAATTGGAGATGAACTCCGAAAAGATGAAGGATGGGGATGGGGATGGGAATGGGGTAACTGGAGATTGACCGGGTGGGGAAAATGGTTAGTGAATTTAGGAATTTATGTGCTACTAATAATTGTAGGTTTACTGATAGGGTTTAATGTGTTAAAATTGATAATGACTGAGCTGGTAATGTCTTTGGGAGGACAACAACCAATAATGGTCATGACAATAGCACAAGTGCAAGAAAGAGAGAGTAACAGATTACTCCCAGAGTTTAAAAAAAGACAAACTTAGAAGGACAGAAATGTCTAGATTGTGAACCTCGACACCACAGGGTGAAAAGAGGGCAGAAAATAAGATTGCAAAAACAACAAATGGTTAAGAAAAGAAATGGGGGAATTGTTAGAAATGGGGAAAAGTATTGTTTTTGCAGATATAGAAAAAGCATACAGAAAAGGGGTACAGCAAGAGAACTATTCACCCTGCAGGTATTTAGGGATTTTTCAGTGTATAATTGTGATTAATTAAATACTAACATTGGTGTGTAATTACTATAACAAAAAGTTATTTTTGTAAAATTATGCTTTCAGCAAAAAGCTGAGATAACCGAAATGCTTGAGCTACACAAAATGATACAAGTTAATGAAATGTCCGAGGATGGAATGTACCAGCAGAATTGATACAAAATGTGAAACCAGATCTAGATGTACTGTCGACAAAATAAATGTATGTGTCAGCATTTACAGAGAGGAAGGTTGCCAACCTGGGGAAGGGGGAAGTAATAAGGGTGGAGCGCAGCTGGGTAGTGGTCTGGTACAGTGAGAGAGATTGGGTAAGTAGGAGTCTGGAGAGATGACCTCACTCAGCTCAAAGGGTATAACTGTACACTAACCTGAGTTCTAATTTGCTCATTTGCTTCTGCATTTGATGCCCTTACTTGCAAGTTTGTAATAAATTATCTTGTTTCCAGCTTGGGTGGTCTTGTCTAAATTTTATTGATTTTGTTTCTAAAATATCAAAAAGGACAGCAAAAGCTTCTGTTGGTATGCTAATGGGAACAGAGTCGCTGAGCTAAGTGTGGTATCTTGGAAGATGAAAACTGTGAGTTCGTGGAGGAACACTGAAGTGGCAGAGATCATCTCAGTTTTTATGTTGGCAGACAACAGAACTATTCCTATTAGAATTGGCAAGTCAGAGGTGATAGAAAGGGTAGAACTTAAACAATCAACATTGAGAGGGTAAAGGTACACAGCAAACTATTTGGACTGAGGACAGACAAGTCGACTGGTGCTGATGGCCTACACCCTGGGTCCCGAAGGAAGTGGCAGCGGAGATAGTGAACTCATTAGTTACAATATTCCAAAAACCTCTTAACATGGGAAAGATTCATTGCGTTTATTTAAGACTGAGATATATATATGTTCCTGATTGTCAAGGGGATCAAAGGTTACGGGAAGAAAGCTGGAGAATGGAGTTGAGAAACATCTCAGCCATGATTGAATGGTGGAGCAGACTCGATGGACTGAATGGCCTAATTTCTGCTCCTGTGTCGTATGATCTTATGGTTCCATTGGATTGGAAAAATGCTAATGTAACACCTGTATTCAGAATGGGACGGAGGCCATATGTGGGAAATTGCAGACCAGTTCGTTGAACATTTGTTATAGAGTCATAGAGATGTGCAGCACGGAAACAGTCCAACTTGACCATGCCAAAGGATATCCGAACCTAATGTAGTCCCATTTGCCAGCACTTGACTCATATCCATCTAAACCGTTCCTATTCATCTACCCATCCAGATGTCTTTTAAATGTTGCAATTGTACCAGCCTCCACCACTTCCCCTGGCAGCTCAAGCACACCCTCTGCATGAAAAAGTTGCCCCTTAGGTCCCTTTTACGTCTTTCCCCTCTCACCCTAAATCTAAGCCAACTCGTTCTGGACTCCCCCACCCCATCGAAAAGACCTTGTCTGTTTATCCTATCCATGCCCGTCATTGTTTTATAAACCTCCATAAGGTCACCCCTCACCCTCCGAACCTCCAGGGAAAACAGCCCCTGCCTATTAAGCCTCTCCCAAATACTCCAACTCTGGAAACATCAGTGTAAGTCTTTTCTGAACCTTTTCAAGGGACAAGGCAGGAAAATGGGGGTGATGAGCAGTCTGGATCGAATGGCACAGCAGACTTGATGGGCTGAATGGCCTAATTCTGATCCTATATTTGTGAACTTTTGAACTCTGCAGCAGGCAGGACTTGAACCCAATCCAGGGTTCGGGTCGTTACCTCTGTGTGACAAGACATCCAGAAAAATATCAAATCCTCCCCATCGGGGAATTGCACCCCCAGTCTCCTGAGTCACAGATGGGGATACTAACCACGACACTACCGAGGAAGCTGGACAGTTGCAAGATGATGGGGAGAGGGGTGGAGAATAGGTGGGTGTTTCAGGAACTATTATAGACATGAAAGTGTGAATGGCATCCTTATGTACTGTGTAAAAATAAGGAGTGCAGATGCTGGAAACCAGAATCTAGATTAGAGTGGTGTTGGAAAAGCACAGCAGGCCAGCAGCATCCGAGGAGCAGGACTAAGCCAGCCAATGATCTGACCTGTGCCACACAAGCAGAGTCCCCCTGGAGTGTTACCGGAGGTATGTTCAGGCTGTAGGAAGAGATCCAATTCCCGGTTTGACCTGGAATGTAATCCCCACAGGCACAGAGGGAGTGGTGATCCACTTGCTCCACATGTGGGAAGGGATTCACTGAGTCATTCAAACTCAAACACATCATTGACTTCCTACTGGACAGAAAGGATTAAACTTCTCAGCAACAAACGCTTTAAAATAAGTTTCATTTTGATAGTCATCGTGAGAATCACAGTTTCTCAAACTGTGGGCCAATACTAGTGATGTTGAGAGACCAGCTTTGGAATGCATGGCCGCCCAGCTAACAATGGTTGCTATGGGGCTCACAGCGATGACTGAGGGGCCTTTAGATGCACGGTTGTTTCTGTGTTGTTGATGAGGCTTGGCCTCATGGACTGATCTCTGAAGTCAGATTTAAAAGAAGTTTTGAAAATTATGAGAAAAATCATACCCAGAAAAGACAGTGAAAAACTGTTCACCATGGTAAAAGCATTGAGAATAAGAATGCAGATTTCAAATCCATTACAAGGAAGAAAATGTGATGTGAGAAAGAAATTTCACACAGTGAGTAAAAAGATCTGGAAGACATCGCATGGAGCAGTGGTTGAAGCAGATTTAGTTAAGAGCATTGGAAAATTATTTGATGACAAGCAATGTACCAGTTTCCAAGGAAACGTCAGGAAAATGGCACAACATCAAAAAGCTCATTTAGAGAGCTGCATGGACACGATGGGCTGAATGGCCTGCTTCTGTGATTTAGTAATTCAGTGGTTCATAATTGCTTATCAGGTCTTCGTCAGTTGTGAACGTCAAGCTAACATCTGCTATTTTGTATGGTCAGTCAGATCGATGTTTTATAACTGAAGGGATTGGAACTAGGACCCCAGGAATTCACAGTATGTGTCAATGATTTAGATGAGGGAACTAATTGGAATATGTCACAAATTGCAGATGACACGAAGCTGGGTGGAAGGGTGAGCTGTGAGGAGGATACAATGTTATTTGGACAGTCTGAATGAGTGGGCAAATGTTTGTCAGATGCAGTTAGTGTGGATAAATGTGAAGTTATCCACTTTTCTAGCAAAAATAGAAAAGCAAATTATTTGAATAACTGTAATCTGGGAGATGGGAAGGTTCACCAAGAACTAATCCAAGATGGAGGACTGGAAAATTTGTGGCTGTAAGAGCTGCTCCTTTTTTGAGGTATTTTCAGTGTTGGAGGCGATTTCCTTGAATTCCAGGAGCAGCAATTAATATTTTATATGCTGATGCATTATTTTGGAACTTTAGAGTAAAAAAATCAAGACAACAGCAATTTCAAAATGGAGAAAGACAGCCAAAGGCAGCGAGCACATGGTCTGTCAGGGAGCGAGAGAGAGAAAGAAACGTATACTACTAACCGATACAGCAGTGAATCTGCATAGTTACTGTCTTTGCTGTTTGAAATCATGTATCTCTGGACATCTTGGAAAGATTAACAAACAACAAAATTCACAGCTGATCTTGGAGGAACATGTGTGGGAGAGCTCACAGCACAGGAACAGATTACTGCATAGTTTTTAACGTGTAACCTTGCCGTAAGTCTGCAGTAGTGAATAGAGTGGGTTCTTTCTTGATTATATGTTTTGAGATTTTAGAAGTTCACCAGCGAGTCCACAACAGGGAATGGCTAATCACCTGCTCCAAGCACAGGAGGGGATTCATTAATTCTTCCAGCCTGCAGACGCATTAGCGGGTCCACACCAGGCACAGCATGCTCACCTGCTCTCAGTGCGGGAAGGGCATCACCCCCTCCTCCAACCTGCGGAGGCACCAGTGAGTTCATGTGCCATCACAGGGTGATTGAAGGAACAAGGGCCGAGTGCCATTATCGACTGGACTATCAACCCAGTTCTGGGGACTCCTCGGGACTCCTGGGTTTGAATCCCACCGCAGCAGATGGCGGAATTGGAATTCAGTCAGAAATCTGGAGTTCAGAATCTAATGATGAAATCATTTTCTGGGGAAAGAAAACCCTCTGATTCACAAATGTTAGAGTCTGTCTGCAACCCAATCTTGAGTCAGATTGGTTCTGTTTACAAAGTAGGGATTTATAACATGTCACATGGATTGTGTGCTTTTTGAGCAAAATATAATGTATCTGCAAATAAAATTCTGCAATTGCAATTTCACCCCATAAACTGATGTGTGTGCATGCATGAGAGCGTGTGTGTTTGTACATAAGAGCATGTGTTTGCATTCGACCATGCTTGGTAACGTGTGTGAGTAATGGGGTACAAGCCTGTGTGAGTGGGGTCACTTGTAGTGTGACATGAAACCAAGGTCCGTGTTGAGGCCATCCTCATGGGTTCCATACTTGGCTATCAGTTATACAACACACATTGGAGAGGGCAGGGTGGGGCTTGTCTTTCAATTTGCAGAAGGTGGGAGGCTCTGGATGCTGTGATCCAGGGCAAACACATCCTGGAGGACATTCGTTCAGAGAGATGGAGCTGGAAGCCAGGCTGCAGACATGTTGAGGGTAAAGTGGGAAAGTTAACCAGGCACTTTATTCTGGGAGACGGTCATTCCCTTCTTGAGAGAGCCTTTTGTTTGCATCAGTGGACAGGGTCAGGAGGGTGTAAGTGCAGGTCTGGCAGGTAAAGGAGATCTGAGCGAGGGCTGCAGGTGGTAGGAGCTAACTGGTTGGGCAGTGGGAGTAAAAACAACATTGGGGAGGGGGAAGTGGCGGTAAGGGACAGAACAGTGACAGGGATGGTCTCCATTCTCTGCAATTGTCAACAGGAGCACAGATGGCATTGGTGTCTGTTTGGTGCCAGCATTCAGGAACCGATGTGCTCAGGGCTGGAGAAGGTTGCAGTGGGTGTGGTCCAACAATGTCAGGAGGAGAGAGCCTCTGCTAAGGGCACATGAAAAGTTAGAAACTACTAGGACAAAGCAGAACATCAAAGATCTGAGCAGCACGGTGGCTCAGTGGTTTGTACGACTGCCTCACAATGTCAGGGACCTGGGTTCGGTCCCACTCTTGAGCAGCTGTCTGTGTGGACTTTAACACGTTCTCACCCTTCTGTCTGCATGAGTTAACTCTGGGTGCAGTTCAAGCTGGATCGGCCGTGCTAAAGGGTCCACATATGTGCAACCGAGGGTCGGTTAACCATGGGGAACTGCAGGAAAAACGGGTGGGTCTGGATGGAATACTGTTTGGAAGGTCAGTCTGAATTTTAAGGGCCAAATGGCCTGTCGGAATTATATGATTCTACTGCATTAGCCAAGCATCTATTGAGAAACAATTGCCTCATGTCTGCTGTGGGTGGAGTGGGCTCCAATCCATGAGACACTGACACCAGTCCTGAGGAAGGTGGGATTTGTGCTGTCAGTCCCCCAAACCTTTGGTCCCTGTCCACTCTCTCTCCTCACACTCTGCACTTACCAATTCTCTGTGCTCAGCCGCCTTCTCTCTCTTCCCCTCATTTTCTGCACCCCACCCTCTGTCCCCTGTCATTTTCTCGCTCTCTCCCTCTACCCCCACTCCCCTGTCCATTCTCCCTCCCTTCTACCATACTTTCTCGTGCCCTCCTTGATTGCTGTATATCTTTCTCTGGAAAGAGATAGAATCGTTGTGATGACTCTACCTGGAACACAGGGGTGCGCAAGAAATGGCTGATCTTTAAAATTAAGAACAGCTGAAATAATATATTCAGAAACAATGTTAACATCTAAAAGCATATTAGGTTATTTTTAAAAAAGCTGCAGTCATGTTTCTGAAATTTGCATTAAAATAGACACATAGAGTCATACAGCACAGAAACAGATCCTTCAGTCCAACTCGCCCATCCCCTCCAGATCTCCTAAATTGATCTAGTGACCCATTTGACAGCATTTCGCCCATATCTCTCTCACACCTTCCTATTCAGATACCCATCCTGACCCTGATGCCTTTCAAATGTTGTAATTGTACCAGCCTCCCCCACTTCCTCTGGGCAGCTCATTCCATACACACACCACACTCTACATGAAAGTTACCCCTTAGGACCGTTTTAAATCTTTCCCCTCTCACCCTTAACCTATGCCGCTAGTTTTGTACTTCCTCTACCCTGGGGAAAAGACATACAAAGCCGGACGAAATTCAAAAGGAATAAAATGTCGAGCCACAGGGAAAAATAAAATTGTGGCTGCAGCTTTTTTCTCCTATTGACATTTGGACACTTAAAATCTGTCAGTATCGCCAGCACCTCCACAGAGCATACTGCGCATGCTTCTCGGTGTCAGCGACAACTGCGCATGTACTGCGGTGTCAGCAACAACTGAGCATGTACTGCGGTGTCAGCAACAACTGAGCATGTACGGTGTGTCAGCAACAGCACTGAGCATGCTCGTCGCTGTCCGCGGAAACAGCGCTTGACTTCCTTCTGAAGGACCAATGGTGAGACCCGGAGGACCGGAAGGAGCCTGGTCCTCCTGCCATTCAGAACAGCCTCTGTCTGAATGCGGAAGTTGGGTTGTGAGTTTCTGAAGCTGCTGTTGTTCCTCTCTCTCTTTGAATGAAGATTGAGCTTCACCCCAGACTGCAACTCTGTCCAACATCTGTGGGTACGGCACTCTTTTCTTTCTCACCCACTTTTTCATTTCTGTTTTCGTTCTGAGATTCAGTTGCTGATTTGCACGAACTGAAGGGAAAGGGAATGAATCCAGGGAGGGGACAGACTCTGGAAAAGTTGGTCCAGGTCTGTGTCTCAATTGGTAAACGCAGAGCAAATGCAGTACCACAAGGTAAAGTTAAAGCCTCTTGCTTAAAAAAAAAGGCAGAAAGGAGGTGCATGGTTTAAATGATAATATATTGGTATGTGGAGAAAGTGAGGACTGCAGATGCTGGAGATCAGAGTCAAGTGTGGTGCTTGAAAAGCACAGCAGGTCAGGCAGCATCCGAGGAGCAGGAGAGTCGACGTTTTGAGCACGAGCCCTTCATCAGGAATGATGTGTGGATGTACAAAGGGACCTCAGCATCCTTCTGCACCAGTCAATGCCAGTTGTCAGACCGGTGCAGCAAGCAGTCAGCAAGGCAAGTGGTATATTAGCAAGTGGAATTGAGTTCAAAAATGGGGATGACTTCCTGTAATTGGGGGGGTCATTGAATATATTCAAGGCTGAGGTCATCTGACTTTTGAACAACAAAGAAGTGAATGGTTATGGGGAAGGCAAGAAAATGGTTTTGAGACCATTGCAGAATCATATAGCGCAGAAATAGACCATTCAGTCCAACTAGTCCATGCTATGTTCTCATGGTAAACTAATCCCATCTACCAGTGTCTGGCCCATATCCCTCTGTCACAAAGCTGGTCCTTTTTCTAAAAGCTGGTCCTTCTTTTCAAGGATACCGTGTCCTTGGTTTTTTTTCAGAGTGGTGGTAAAGTGGCCCCGGACTCCAAAACGGGTGGTTTAGTACAGAAATGAAAAGGGTATTAGTTGGCTTTTTTGCTTATATGTCAACAGATGAGACTTTAGGCCCAAGCTCTTATGTTTTCAAAGTGACCTGCATAACGAAAGACGAGTGATCTATCGTGAAAGCTGAGGCCTTGTTTGAGTGAGTTCAGCAGTGGACTGTGTGAAGAAAGGATGTTAAACTCTCTCTCCTTCTGCCCTTCTAACTTCGACCTGTCAGCTTCTGTTTCAGTTTTACTGTATGTTTAAAGGGTTTGTTTATTGGGACTGTTGTGTACATTTGGAACAGCATAATTAAGTCTAGTTTAGATAGACTGAGTTCTGTGGGTATTCTATATTCTGTTCTTTGTGTTTCATTCTGTATTCTTGTGAATACATTTATCTCTTTTAAATCCTGGTAGTCAACCTAGCTAACCTTGGGTAATTTTCACTGTGCACTTACTGAAACAAATAGCAAAGTTACGGTCTGCGCTGCCTGCTTAAGAATGTTTTGAGTGGTCTGGCCTAGTCCATAACACGTCCAAACCTTTCCCATTCATGTCCTTATCCAAATGTCTTTTAAACGTTGTAACTGTACCTGCATCCCTGCTTCCTCTGGACATTCATTCCACACACAAACCATTCTCTATGGGAAAACAAAGATGTCTCTCATGTCTTTTTAAAATCTTACTCCACTCACCTTCAAAATTTGCTCCCTAACCTTGAAACCCCCACTCGAAGGAAAGGAGACCCATCATTCACCTCATCTATACCCCTCATGACTTTATAAAGCTTGATAAGATCACCTCTCAACCTCCTATGCTCCAGTGAAAAAGGTCCCAGCCTATCCACCAAGATGTAGGTATATTCATATCCAGTTCAATGTTGGTGCAGATCTGTTCAATGTTGGTGCAGACTTGAAAGACCAAATGGCCTACTCCTGCTCCCAGTTCTCTCTCACTATGTCCAGGACAGCAAGAGACCATAAAACCTAGGAGCAGAAATTAGGCCATTCAGCCAGTCAGGTCTGCTCCACCATTCAATCATGGCTGACAAGTTTCTCAATCCCATTCTCTAGCTTTCTCCCCGCAACACTCAATATCTTTGATACACAAGAACCTATTTATCTCTGTCCTGAATATACTCAGTGACTTGCCCAACACAGCCTCTGTGGCAATGAATTCCATAGATTTCGCACTCTCTGACTACAAAGGTTTCCCCTTTATGTGCATTCTAAAAGGTCTTCCCTTTACTCTAAGGCTGTGCCCTTGGGACCCAGTCTCTCCTTCCAATGGAAACATCTTCCCAACATCCACCCTGTCCAGGCCAGTCAGTATTCTGTACGTTTCAATTAGATCCCCCAAGTGTGGGCTGTAAATCAGCGTAAATCAGACCCTTCAGGATGAGGTACAGCACGGATTAGGTTCATCAAAGTGAGAATGGAGGGAGAGTATGTGGGATGGAGATTTTCAGCGTTTAGGAAATAAGAGAGGAAAGAAAGTTCAATCTAAATTAGAATTGAATGGATGGGCTGATGGGTCGAGGAGTGGCAGATAAAGTTTCATTTAGATAAATGTGAGGTGTTGCATCTTGGAAAGGCACATCAGCGCAGGATTTACACACTTAATGGTAAGGCCGTGGAGAGTGTTCCTGCATCAAGAGACCATGGAGTACAGATTTGTAGTTCTGTGAAAGTGGAGTCACAGGTAGACATGGTAGTGAAGAAAGCGTTTGGTGGCGCTTGCCTTTATTGATCAGAGCATTGAGTACATGAGTTGGGAGTCATGTTATGGCTGTACATGACATTACTTAGGCCACTTTTGGAATACTGCATTCAGTTCTGGTCTCCTATGTTAGAAAGATGTTGTGAAACTTTAAAAGAGTTTGGAAATAATTTACAAGGCTGTTGCCAGAGTTGGAGGGTTTGAGTTATAGGGAGAGGCTGAAAAGACTGCGGCTGTTTTCCCTGGAGCGGAGGAGGCTGAGAGATGACCTTATAGAGGTTTATAAGGGGCATGGATAGGAGTCCAAAACAAGGGAGAGAGAAAAAGAAATTTACATTGCAGTGAATCTGCACAGTTACTGGACATTGCAGTGCATCTGGGAAAGGTTAATGAACAGCAAACTTCACAGCTGACCATGAAGGAACCTGTGTGGGGGAGCTCACAGAACAGGAACAGAGAAGTGTATAGTCTTTAATGTGTAACTTAGCTGTAAGTCTGCAGTCGTGAATGGAGTGGATTCTTTCTTGATTATATGTTTTACTGACATCTATCTCTTGATTAAATTTTAAAAATATAAACCACAAGTACTGTGTTAGCCCGGAGCACTTTTTTAGAGCAAAAAGACGGTGCTATTTTCTGGGTCTGTAGATTGTGAAGGAGCAAAGGTGGCCTTTATGAGAGTGATATGCTCTTCCTGTCAGATGTGGGAGATTAGGGAGAGTATCCATGTTACTGGTGATTATGTCTGCAGTAAGTGTGTTTGGTTGCAAATCCTATTGGATCGCGTGGATAAGTTGCAGCGACAGTTCAAGGTAATGAGCAATTTTCAAGACCTGGGGGTATGATGGTTTGGCAATGATAGGCAGGGAGAAAAGCCGCAGCTATAATCAGAGAGATGGGTTAACTCCAGGAAAGGTAGGCAGGTAGTGCAGGAGTCTTCTGTGGCTGTCCCCATTTCAAACAAGTCTGCTGTTTTGGAAAATGTAGGGGGTGATGGTCTCTCAGGGAATGTAGCACGAACAGCCAAGTTTCTGGTCTTGAGACATGCTCTCATGCAATGAGGGGTACGTCGGGTTCCAAGTGATCAATTGTGATAAGGGGCTCTCTAGTCAGTGGTACAAACTGACGCTTCTGTGGTTAGCAGCGAAAAATCAGAATGGTGTGTCGCCTCCCTGGTGCCAGGATCAAGGATGTCTCCGAGAGGGTGCAGAATGTTCTCAAAAGGGAGAGGGACCGGTTGGAGGTCATTGTACACATTGGAACCACTGACATAGGAAGGGAAAAGGATGCGGTTCTGAAGGGAAAGTGTAGAAAGTCAGGCACGAATTTTTTTAAAAAAGAGGTCCTCGAATCTAGGAAAATCTGGATTACTGCCAGTACTACGAGCTAGTGAGAGTTGGAATAGAGAGGATAGAGCAGATGAATGCATGGCTAAGGAGTTGGTGCATGGGAGAAGGGTTCACATTTTTGGATCATTGGAATTTCTTCTGGGGTAGATATGACCTGTACAAGAAGGATAGATTGCACCTGAGTATTGGAAGAGAGCTAATATACTGGCTGGGAAATTTGCAAGAGCTGCTCGGGAGGAATTAACCTAGCAAGGTGGGTGCGTGGGGAGGTACCCAGGGAAATAGTGAGGAAAGAGATCAATCTGAGACTGGTACAGTTGGGAAAGGGAGTGAGTCAAACAGTCAGATCAGGAAGAGACAAAGCAGAGAGCAAGGTAGGACTAACAAATTAAACTGCATTTACTTCATTGCAAGAGGCCTAACAGGGAAGGCAGTTGAACTCAGGGCATAATTAGGAAGATGGGATATGATATCATAGCAATTACAGAGACGTGGCTCAGGGATGGGCAGGACTGGCAGCTTAATGTTCCAGGATACAAATGCTGCAGAAAGGATAGAAAGGGAGGCAAGAGATGAGAGGGAGTGGTGTTTTTGATAAGGGATAGTATTCCTGTTGGACTTAAGGAGGATATTCCTAGGAATACATCCAGGAAGGTTATTTGGTTGGAACTAAGAAATAAGGAAGGGATGATCACCTTATTGGGATTGTGTTGTAGACACCCTCATGGTCAGTGGGAAATTGAGAAACAAATTTGTATGGAGATTTGTGTTACCTGTAAGAGTAATAGGATGGTTATTGTTAGGGATTTTAACTTTTCAAACATAGACTGGGATTGCCATAGTGCTACGGGTTTAGATGGAGAGCAATTTGTTAGAAACGGACCTAAGGGGAAAGTTTTCATGCAGAAGGTGGTGCGTGTACAAATTTGCCAGAGGAAGTGGTGGGTGCTGGTACAATTATGACATTTAAAAGGTATATGAATAGGAGGGGTTTAGAGGGTTATTGGCCAAATGCTGGCAAATGGAGCTAGATTAATTTTGGATATCTGGTCGACATGGATGAGTTGGACCAAAGGGTATGTTTCTGTGCTGTGTCTCTCTCTGACTCTGGCTTGCCACTAATGTTTGCCACGTCTCTATGGTCAGTTTCTTTCTGGTGTCGGTGTCAATACCTTGTTGTTTCATTCCGACCCCACCTCCCCCCAGATTGACAATGGTGACTTTTGTAATCTCTTTTTACAGATTATCTGAAGACGGAAGTTTCAAAATCAACAGCTTATGCTTGACTCTCCTGTTCCTCGGATGCTGCCTGACCTGCTGTGTTTTTCCAACACTACACTTTTCGACTCTGATCTCCAGCATCTGCAGTCATCATTTTCACATCGATGTCTGACAGTCACTCAATCCATCGGGACAGCAAAGATTTTCAACTATGATTCTGTGAGATGGAGCAATGCTCTTTGGTTCCTGTTTCATAACGTTTTCAGCATCAGTGGGACTGGATGAGAGACCCTACTGTTGCAGTGCACTGAGTGTGGAGCCAGAAACAGTTATACGGCCTGGAAAGTGGAATTCACACCGGGGAGGGGCTGTACACACGTTTGTGTGCGGCTGAAGCTTCAGCCATGGAGAAACCCGAGGAATCCTGCCCCATGGAGAAACCGTGGAAGTGTGGCGACTGTGGGAAATGCTTCAGTTTCCCGTCTGCCCTGGAGACTCATCGGCGCAGTCACACTGGGGAGAGGCCATTCACCTGCCCCGAGTGCGGGAAGGGCTTTACCAGCTCTTCCAACCTGCTGGCCCACTTGCGGGTCTACACAGCAGAGAGTCCATTCTCCTGCCCCGAGTGTGAGAAGAGCTTTGCCCAGGCCTCTACCCTCATGGCCCACCAGCAGGTCCACACTGGGGTGAGATCCTACCTCTGTCCTGAATGAGGGAAGGCCTTCAGCAAATCCTCCAACCTTCTGGCCCACCGGCGGGTCCACACTGGGGAGAGGCCCTTCAGCTGTTCTGAGTGCAGGAAGGCCTTCAGCAATTCCCCCACCCTGCTGAGGCACCAGCGGGTCCACACGGGGGAGAAGTCGTTCCCCTGCCCTGAGTGTGGGAAGAAGTTTACCCGCTCCTCCTACTTGCTGACCCACCGGTTGGTCCACAAGGGGGAGAGGCCCTTCATCTGCCCTGAGTGCGGGAATGCCTTCAGTTATTCCTCTGCCTTGCTGAGGCACCAGCGGGTCCACACGGGGAGAGACCGTTCAGATGTGTTGAGTGTAGGAAGGACTTTACCCAGGCCTCCAACCTGCTGAGGCACCAGCGGGTCCACACCGGGGAGAGGCCGTTCCCCTGCCCGAAGTGCAGGCAGAGGTTCACGTCGTCCAGTAACTTGCAGAGACACCAGAGGGGGCACCAGCAGATTCCGCCGGCGACACTGATGTGGATCACCCCCAGGACTGAACCTCCTGCCTGTTCTGACAGTGTGTACAGTGGGAGCTCTCTTTGTTTTCTGCTAGACAGCACCCCCACACCCCTCCCATCTTCCCCCAACCCCAGGTTAGATCACGGGCGGCACAGTAACTCAGTGATTAGTACCACTGTGTCACATCACCAGCGACTGGGGTTTGATTCCACCCTCAGGGTGACTGTCTTTGTGAAGTTTGCGCATTCTCCCCCCATGTCTGCAAGGGTTTCCTCTGGGTGCTCCCACAATCCAAACATGAGCAAGTGAATTAGCCAAGCTAAATTGTCCCAGAGTGTTCAGGGAAGTGTAGGTGCAGTGTATTGTTTAGGGGGTAATGTAGAATAATGGGGTAGGGGAATGGGTCTGGGTGGGTTACTCTTCAGAGGGTCGGTGTGGACTTGTTGGGTTGAAGGGCCTGTTTCCCTGTAGGGATTCTGTGAGCTTTGCTTGCAGTGCTGCTCACTGAGCCCGGGACTGCACGTTCCCACTGAAGTGATCTGCACAAACCTCAGATGGCATCCAAACCAATGTACCAAACTAAAGGGGTAGCCATGGGACCCAGCTATGCCTGCCTCTTTGTCGGGTACGTGGAACAGTCCATTTTCCTCAGCTACACCTGTTTCTCCAGTACATCGATGACCATTTGGTGCCAATTCATGCTCTCACAAGGAGTTTGAACAGTTCGTCATCTTTATCAACACCTTTCACCCTGACCTCAAATTGACCTGGACCATCTCCCTTTCCAAGACCTCTCCATCTCTGGCAACCGACTAACCGTGGACATCTACTACAAGCCCACCGACTCCCACAGATAGCTGGATTACGCCTCCTCCCACCCCACCTCCTGTAAAAAGGCAATCCCTTATTCCCAATTCCTCCGCCGCATCTGTTCCCAGGATGACCAATTCCACCGTAGAAAATCCCAGAGGGCCTCCTCCTTCCAAGTTCGCAATTTCTCTTCCCACGTGGTCGACAATGCTCTCCCGCACATCTCCTCCACATCCTGCAACACCGCCTTTGAACCCCACCCCTCCCAACGGAACAAGGACAGAACCCACCCCCACCGTCCTCACCTTCCACCCCACCAACCTCCGGATACATCACATCAGCCTCTGCTCCCTACAAACGGACCCCACCACCAGGTATATTTTTCTCTCCCCACCCCTACCAGCATACCAGAGAGGCCATTTCCTCTGCGACTCCCTCGTCAGGTCCGTGCGCCCACAACCAGTCCACACCCCACTCCCGGCCCATTCACCGCCACCACAGGAAGTGTAAAACATGTGTCCATACCACTCCTCTCACCTCCATCCAAAGCCCCAAATGATCCTTCCACATCTGACAGAAATTTACCTCGACCTCCACCAGTGTCATCCACTGTATCCATTGCATCCAATGTGGTCTTCTCTCCGTCGGAGAGACAGGACGCCAACTTGTGGATTGTTTCAGAGAACCACTCTGGGATACCCACAAACCCCACCGCCCTGTGGCTGAACACTTCAACTCCCCCTCACATTCCATCAAGATCATTGAGGTCCTGGGCTGTCTCCATTGCCAAACCCTTACCACCTGACGCCTGGAGGAAGAACACCTCTTATTCCACCTTGGGACCCTGCAACCACATGGGATCAATGTGGAATTCAAAAGTTTCCTCATGTATCCTCCTCCTCCTCCTCTTCCCCCCCCCTCCACCTTATCACAGCCCCAAGCCTCCACTCATCCTCCTGACCTGTCCATCACCTTTCCCATCTATCCGCCCCACCCTCCTTTCCAACCAATCATCTTCATCTGCTTATCGCATTCTCAACAACCTTCTGCCCAACACCACCCCCCCCCTCCCCCCCTTCCATTTATCTCTCAGCCCTCCCGATCCACAAACCTCATTGATGATGAAGGGTTTATGCCCTAAACGTCAATTCCCCTCCTCCTTGGATGCTGCCTGACCTGCTGTGCTTTTCCAGCACCATACTCTCGACTCTGTCCACTGATGTTGTCAGAGATATCGGACCTGCTCCAAACTAATCCACAGTCCAGTTGATGGGACAGGAAACCGCTTCCTTTCTCGAGACAAGTCTCCCAGAGAGAACTTGCTGGCTAACTGATGTACTGAACTTCATAGTGCCCCACTGCTCTCAGTTATCTGGAAGGGGTCCACATGTGTGCCTAAGGTGGTGCTCGAGACCTTTAATATCTCTTTGGGATTGATCCCCATTCATTTGAGGCTGTGTAGTCATACAACCTGGAAACAGACCGTTCAGTACATGATCCCCAACTAAACTCGTCCCACCTGTCTGCTCCTAGCCCTTATTCGATAGTCATAGTCATAGAGACGCACAGGATGGAAACAAACCATTTAATCCAACTCATCCATGCTGACCAGATATCCTCATATAATCCTACCGAAGGATGCAGGATTAAGAGTTCTCTTTAACAAGCTGTAGTAATGGACTCAAAGTATGCGATCATATTTCATCTCCATATTTTAGAGACATGGTAACTAGATTTAGCCTGTCTACAGTAATATATATAAAGAGGAGGGGATCATAACACAGATAATGGAAAAATAAATCAGGAATGGAAGGGGTGGGGTGGGAATGGTAGCTAAAATACAGTGAAATGGGGGGATTTCATTCCAACCTAATTTAGAGGGATGTATGAAAGTATAGAGATTGCAGTACTGAACATGACAGTAAAACGTCCCTTTCAGAAAGTAGCATGTGCACGAAATCAGACAGAGATACATAAAATCCCTACAGTGCAGAAAGAGGCCATTTGTCCCATTGAGCCTGCACTGACACACCAAAGACCATCCCACCCAGGATCATCCCATTCTCCTGCATTTAGTATGACTAATCCACATAACCTACACATCACAGAGCAATTTCGCATGGTCAATCCACCTAACCTGCACATCTTTGGACTGTGGAAGGAAACCCATGCAGACAGGGAGAACATGCAAACTCCACACAGACACTCACCTGGACGCTGGAATTGAACCTGGGTCCCTAGTGCTGTGAGGTAGCAATGCCAAGCACTGTGCCACCCCAATATGATATGAAATTTAAACAAATGCTCTAAGCTGCAAATTTGTCCATGTGAAGAATTTACTGCAAATGATTTGAAGGAAGATCCATATGAATTGTGTTTTGGGAGAGATCCAGAACATATTTCATTAATGATTGAAAATCTTCGATCTTTGGAATGGTTTGTGAGAGAGAGTGTTGGAGTCAGATTCAATTATGGCATTCAAAAGATAGTTGGATCATTAAGCTGAAAAGGAAAGTAATCAGTGTTCGGTGAAGAGTAGCACTGGATACTGTGGTGATTATAATTAGGTCAGTCAGGTGAGTTCCCTTATTGGGGGTGTTCACCTGCTCTTCTGAACATTTCACTTCAATAATCTTTAGATTCCCAATATCTGTCGGGCGCTTTCTCTGTTCAAGTGTCTACTCGAGTGAGTCAGTGTCAAATTTTGTTTATGAATTGTTCCTCTGATATCTCATGAGAGGGGCTATGATATTAACAGTGGGATCGAAATAGTTGTGGGTCACAATGTGCTCAAGTGAGAAAGAATAAACTGACCATTCTTAAATATTCATTTTTAAACCATGGAAATAAAATTAATGTTTGGAAAATATACAACTTGTCATGTATGAAGAAGATCAGAAATAGGAATGGGAATAGGTAATTGACTGTTGAGATGCTCTGTCTTTCATCACCATCCATGGCTGATCATTTGTCTGAATTCCCTTTCCTGCCCGTTTTATTTTCCATGTCTTCACCTGATGAAGAGGCTACGCTCCAAACGCGTGCGATTTCAAATAGACGTGTTGGACTATAGTTGTGTGACTTATGACTGAAAAAAATTGAGTATGTTATTACACATACTGGAGCAGTGGGATTTAAACCTGAGCCTCAGGGCTCTATGGGAGACTACAGCTGCATCACAAAAAAACCCTCTGTAGTAAATAGGTCCTCTTCTGTTGAATGAGAGGAAACACCTTCCTCCTCAACATAGACATGACCACTGTACCCCCACAGCCCATTACAGTAAATTGAGCCCATCTCCTGTTGAATGAATGAGTGAGAACACCTTCCTCCTGAACCCCTCGAGCCCATTGGAGTAAAGGGGCGGGGACAGTGAAGGGCCTGCGAACCTCTCCACCAATCCCAAAGGCTGCGGTCGGTGCGGACGAATCGGAGAGTGACATTCCGGGTTGTGGCTTCCTTTTTGACTGCAAAGCCGGCCGCCATTGGTCAGACGGAGTAAGGTGCGCTCTGATTGGAGGGGGCGTGGATGACGCGCGTCACTGAAGGAGGAGACGGAAAGAAGAAGAAAAACAAAGATGGCGGCGCGAGGCTGCGGTTTTCTCATCGACTCAGCGGGCGGTTTCTGACGGAGGGAGGGGGGCAGACAGGCATCGTTTACCTCAGAAAATACCTTTAAAATACATTTCAAATTAAAGCCGGAACTTTTCAAACAAAAGTTGTGAAGAAAAGGAGACAGTCCCCGGTGGGGTTTATTGTTTATTTTTGTATAATTTCCGGGGCCCGGGAAGGGGGAGGTGACGGTTACCGGGTGAACGAGAAAACAAATTAAAAATGTCGGCGGTGGAGGAGAGAGAGCCGGCGCCCGCGGCTTCTTCGGCGGCGGCCGGAGCCCAGGAGCTCAACAACCCCCCGGAGCTGGAGGAAGGTCCGAGCTCCAAGAAGCGGGGGGTCCGGCTGGAGGCTGGATTTGCTCAAGGCTTGTATCTATTAACTTATTTAAATGGTACCTACTGTATGGGGCTATGGTTTACATTAAAACCGGAGGATCATGTCAGAGTGTTTGTTTATATTGAGCAGTTGTAGTTGGTAAAATACACTCCCTGGAGGAGCACCTTCTGTGATGCTGCATTTCTTACCTTCTGCCCTTCCCCCATTTATTATCTCACATCTTGATTTTACATTTTCGGTCAAATTTAATTTCACATTAATCAGCCTTGGTATTCACTCTGTATTATTAACTAATCTGTTGGATTGTTGTAAAACAAAATTAATGGTGTAATTTCATTTATGATATCTGAGTTTGACATTGAATGTGCTGGTGTGAATACCAGTAAGTTTTGAAAATAAATCAATAACTTTTGCTTTTTCACAAAAAGAGTTCAATGATATTGATGGCATTGCCTCCTTTTGAGGAGGATGATTCCAGTCTGACCAACAAACTATTTCATGCAGTCACCCAGTTTAATTAAAGTTTTTAAGAAAATAATTCTGGCAGGCTAAGATTTATACAACCCAAAATATGGTTGGTAATCATGTGTATTCTTACCGTAACAGAAGGCATTGCGTGGCAGTTTGAGACTGAAACTTTGGAAAGAATGTAGATTGATGAGGAAAGTCAAAATGGCAGAGTCTGGGGCCACAATCTATCAGTCTGGCTTGATTGCATGAGTGGGGTGGTTCTTCAAAAGCACCTTCCAAACCATGAGCTCAACCACCAAGAACAGACACATGTGAGCACAGCATTCCGACTGCAAAATATATTGCATTGTTTCTTTGTTATTGACCAAAATGCTGAAACTCACTTCTGAACATTGTTGCAGACCACATTTTATTTGTGAAGCATTTTAAGAGGTAGCTCAGCACCACTTTTTCAAGGTCAGTTTGGGAAGAGTTGTTGGCACAGCCAATGATATTCACATCTCATGAAATAATAAGCAAAGAGCCCAGGCTGTTGGAGGCTGTTAGCATGGATCGAGGATTGGCTAACTAATGACACAGTTGTGATAAGGGGCATGTTCAAGATGGCAGCTTGTAACTGGTGGTGTACCACAGGGATCAGCGCTGGGGCCAACATTATTTACAATATATGTATGAATTACTTGGATAAGTAAAGTGAATGTACTATTGCCAAATTTGCAGAAGAGACGGTTGATGGGGAAGGCAGGTGGTGAGGATGACATTAGATATCTGGAGAGGGATGTTGACAGGTTAAGCAAATGAGCGAAAGCTTGGCATATGGGGAAATGAGGTTATGCAGTTTGTCAGGAGGTGAAGAACTGAATATTAAATGGAGAAAGCTGCAGAATAGAGGGATTTGGAAGTTCGCATCCACGAATCACTTCATCCAGGTTCAATGAGTAATAGGGAAGGCAAATTGGAGGTTGGCCTTTTCAGTCGAGTATAAAAGTAGGGAGGTTATAGTGAACCAATGTCAGCCACCAGTCAGTCCACAACTGAATACTGTGAACAGTTTAGTGCCCTTTACCTAAGGAAAGATATCTTGGCATTGGAGGCAGTCCAGAGAAGGTTGACCGTGATGATATCAGGTATGGAAAGAATGTCTTATGAGGAGAAGTGAATAGGTTGGGTCTGTGCTTATTAGAACTTAGAATTACAGGTAACCTTATTGTCATGTACAAGATTCTGAGGACACTTGACAGGCTAGATGTGGAAAAGTGCATGAGTTGAGGACCAGAGGGAAAAACTTCCAAATAAGGGATTGCATGTTTAGGACAGATAGGAATTTCTCCTGAAGGTAGTCAATCTGTGGAACTTGTTAGTACAGAGGGCTGTTGAGCCTGGGTGCATTCAAGGCTGAGATAGTTTTTTTTAAATCAGTAAGCAAATTGAGGATTATGGGACAATGGCAGGAAAGTGGAGTTGATGTTTACCAGAATAATCGTGATCTGAATAAATGGCAGAGTTGACTCAATGGGCTGAATTGAATAGTAAATGATAAAGGGGAAAAGGATACAACTGGCAATTATGGGCCACTCAGTGTTGGGAAACCTAGAGATTGGAGGAAGTTGGTGGCATTTTGGCCTTGTTACTGGATTTAATATCTGGAGTTTCAAATTGATGCTGCTATGGCCCCGATACTACATGCCCGCCTCGATATTCAGGATGCAATCCTTGTCATCCTGAAGCCATACCACTGTGAGGAGTCTCAGATCATAATTATTCTCTTCAACCTGTGCATCAGATTCATTCACTTTTGTTACGATGCAGCACATATTTAGATACTGACCTTTTAGTTTTATTTTTTGTGATCTTTAGAATTTAGCTTTGATTGCTGTTACATTTATTCTCCTTGTCCCTTTCTATCATTCTCTGACGTTCAGTTTCCACATCACTACATTGTTCACCTTGATTTGGATTGGCCATGCTAAATTTCCCATTGTGTCCAAGAATGTGCAGGGTAGGTCAGTTAGCCATGGGAAGTGCAGGGTTATAGTTTCATAGAAATAGAAGCACTAAGATATGCTCCTCCTACCTGCATTATCTCGATGACCTTTAATTCCCCTATCCTGCAAAAACCACCCAACTGTGTCTTGAATATACTTAATGATGCTGACTGTACTGCTTCCTTGGGCAGAGAATTCCATCGATTCACTACTGTTCGGGAAAAGCAGTTCCTCCACATCTTTGTCCTAAATCTCCCCTTAATCTTGAGGCCTAGTCTCAGCCACCAGCAGAAATAACCTGATAGGGTGAATAGGGGTGGGTCTGTGTGACATGTTCTTCAGAGTGGTCAGTGTGGACTTGATGGGCTGAATGGCCTGCTTTCACACTGTAGGGATTCTATGATTTACCGCACTTGTGCTTGCCCCGGATCACAACAGCCAGAACCTTCTGTAGATTGAAAGACAAATCCCACCCTGTCCTCTAGTATGTGTTATCTAACTGCTTGATCGTTTCTAGTAAATACAGCCCACACCTCCTGCTGCCAGTAACCTTTACAATGCTGATGAAACAATGCAATACCTGCAGTGCTGAAAATGGTAAGGCTTCTAACGATACCAGTTACTGATTTACCGCTTCTTCTGATGCACAGCATTGGAAATACAATGTTGGACGCTCAAAGAAATGAGAAGTTTAAAACAAAAACCCATTAATCACTTCACTCGGCTTCCCACTCAGCACACATAACCTACCACCGTTAACATTAAAGCACTTCAATCCCACAGTGCAATAAATTCCCACTTTCCATCAAAATCACAGATGTACTCACTCACCCAGTTGTTGTCTCACAAATGAAAGATTTCATTGCAACTTCTACTCCCAGTAAGGGCAAAACATCTTTGAAAGCTGCTCTGAAAGTCCAGTCTTAAAAATTATGTTCTGCTTTCACTGAAGATGATTAGAGTCATACAGCGTGGAAACAGACCCTTTGGTCCAACTCGTCTACGCCAACCAGATTTTCTAAATTAATCTAATCCCATTTGCCAGCACTTGGCAAATGGGACTAGATTATCTCTCTAAGCCCTTCCCATTTATGAAACCATCCAGATGCCTTTAAAATGATGTAATTGCACCAGCCTCCACTATTTCCTCTGGCAGCTCATTCCATACACGCACCATTCTCTGTGTTAAAATGTTGCCCTTCAGGTCTCTTTTTAAATCTTTCTGCTTTCACCATAAACTATACCCTCTTGTTTTGGACTCCACTACATTGGTGGAAAAGATCTTGTCTATTTACCCTACTATGCAACTTCTCTTAGGTCACCCCTCAGCCTCCGATGGCCCAGGAAAAATATCACCAACCTATTCAGCCTCTCCCTACAGCTCAAATCCTCCAACTCTGACAAAGGCCTTGTAAATCTTTTCCAAACACTTTCAACTTTCACAACCCCTTTCCTATAGCAGGGAGACCAGAACTGAATGCAGTATTCCAAAAGTGGCCTAACGAATGTCCTGTACAGCAAACCCCTATACTCAGTGCTCTGACCAATAAAGGAGAGCATACCAAATGCCTTCTTCACTATCCTGTCTACCTGCAACTCCACTTTCAAGGTCACTCTAGGGTCTCTTTGTTCGGGAACACTATCAAGGACCTTACCATTAAGTGTAAGCATCCCATCCTGATTTACCTTTCCAAAATGTAACACCTCATATTTATCTAAATTATATTCCATCTGCCACTACCTGGTTCATCAGCCCATCCAATCAATTCTAATTTATATTGAACTTTCTTTCCTCTCTCATTCCCAAAAAGCTGAAAATCCCCACCTCTCACATTCTCCCTCCATTCTCACTTTGTTGAACCTAACCCCTGCTGTACCACATCCTGCAGGGTCTGGGTTCGTGCTGATTAACAGGCCCACACTCAGGAGGGATCAAATTGAAACATACTGAATGACCTGGACAGAAAAGATGTTAAGAAGATGTTTCCATTGAATGGATAGACTTGAACTTGAAGGCTTTGCCTTAGAGTAAAGAGAAGACCTTCTGGAACGGAAATCAGGAGAAACATCTTCAGCCAGAGAGCGGTAAATCTGTGGAATTCACTGCTTCAGAAGGCTGTGGAGGCTGGTTCACTGAGTATATTTAAGACTGAAATAGATAGGTTCTTGAGTATCAAGGGGATCAATGGTTATGGAAAGAAACCAGGAGAATGGGGTTAAGAAACTTATCAGCCATGATTGAATGGAGGAGACCTGATGGGCTGAAGGCCTAATTTCTGCTACTATGTCTTATGGGTCTCTTGCTTTACTGGACACAGTGTGAGAATTGGGAGCAGGAGTAGGCCATTTGGTCTTTCAAGACTGCACCAACATTGAACAGAGCACAACTGGATATAAATATGCCTCCATCTAGGTGGAGAGGCTGGGACATATTTCACTGGAGCATAGGGGTTTAGAGGAGATCTTACAGAGCTTTATAAAATCCTGAGGGGTACAGATGAGATAAATGGCAGGTCCTTTCCCTCAGGTGGGGGTTTCAAGATTAGGGAGCAAATTTTGAAGGTAAGAGGAAAAATATTTTTAAAAGACATGAGGTGCTCCTTTGTTTTGAAACAGAGTGGTTTGTGTGTGGAACCAATGTCAAGAGGGAAGTGGTGGATGCAGATACAGTTACAAAATTTCAAAGACATTTGGAAAACTACATGAATAGGAAAGGTTCGGAGGCATATGAGCCAAACACAGGCTGGTGAGACTAGTTTGGTTTCTAAACATAGTCAGCATGGACTAGTTGGACTGAAGGGTCTGTTTCTGTGCTGTACGACTCTGTAACTCGGTTCTATACTGGTTTTAAAACCATTTTCTTGCCTTTCCCCATAACCATCCACTTCTTTCTTGTTCAAAAATCAGATGAACTCAGCATTGAATATATTTAATGACCCCCAAACTACAGGAAGAGATCCCCACTTCTGAACTCAATTCCTCTTGCTATAACATCCCACTTGCCTTGCTCATTGCTGCATCTGTCTGACAACTGGCATTGACTGGTGTAGGACACTGAGGACCCTTTGTACATCCACACATCATTCCTGACGAAGGGCTCGTGCCCGAAATGTCACTCTCCTGCTCCTCAGATGCTGCCTGACCTGCTGTGTTTTTCCAGCGCCACACTTTTTGACTCTGATCTCTAGCATCTGCAGTCCTCACTATCTTTACATCCCAATATATTCCCATTTAAACCATGTGCTTCCTTTCTGCCTTTATTTTCCACAGCAAGGACTATAACTTCACATTGTGGTACTGCATTTGCCACGTGTTTGCCAACCGAAGCACAGTCCTGGACCAACTTTTCCAGAGTCTGTCCCCTCCCTGGATTCACTCCGTTTCCCTTCTGTTACTGACGACTGACATTGACTGGTGTAGAAGGACGCTGAGGACCCTTTGTACATCCGCACATCATTCCTGAGGAAGGGCTCGTGCCCGAAACGTCACTCTCCTGCTCCTCCGAACCCCAGAATGAAAAAAGAGGGTAAGAAAAGAGAGTGCCGTACTCATAGATGTAGGACAGAGGAAAGAAGTTTCAGTCTGGGGTGAAACTCAATCTTCATTCAGAGAAAGGAACAGCAGCAACTTCATAAACTAATGATCAAATTTCCACATTTCAGACAACGGTGGGGAGTCTCTGATTGTCAGGAGGACCAAGCCTCCAGGGCTCCCCATTGGTCCAATCAAAGTTGCGTGCCGTTTCCTCGAACACCAAGGTGTATATGCAGATTTTTGTTGACACCGAGGAACATGCGCAATAGACTCTCTGTGGTTGACGGTGGTGATGACAGATTTGGGATCCAAATGACCTCAGGAGAAAAAAGGCTGGAGTGACATTTTTTTTCCTTTTGCATTTTGTCTGGATACTCAACTTTTGTTGATCTTTTTCCCGTGTAGAGGACTCTCATACCGGAGGGCATACGTTTCGGGTGAGAGAGGAAAGATTTAAAAGGGTCCTAACGATTTAGAAAAAGAATGTGAAAGTTAATTCCCCTCAAAAATTGCCCTCTTTTATGGCCTGAACAAAATATATTGTTCACAGACTATTAATCACTGAGTAGGATGGATGTTGTGAAACTTGGAAGGCTTCAGAAACGATTTGTAAGGATGTTGCGCGGGTTGGAAGGTTTGAGCTTCAAGAATAGTCTGACCATAATTCAGTTACATTTAGTTTAGTGATGGAAAGGGAGAGGTACATGCCACAGGGCAAGAGTTATCGATGGGGAAGGGCAATTATAATGCCACTAGGCAAGACTTAGGGGGCATGGAATGGAATAGCAAAATGTAGGGGATGGGGACAATCGAACTGTGGAGCTGGTTTAAGGAACAAATATTGCGTGTCTTTGATAGGTATGTCCCTATAGAGTGGTGGACAGTGTGGAAGAATGTTGCAGGTTGCAGGAGGACTTGGATAAACTGCAGAATTGGGCTGAGAGGTGGTAAATGGAGTTCAATGCAGATAAATGTGAGGTGATTCACTTTGGGAAGAATCAAACAGGAAGGCAGAATTCCAGATCAATGGAAAGATTCTTGGTACTGTGGATGTGCAGAGGGATCTTTGTGTCCACATTCATAGATTCCTGAAAGTTACCACCCAGGTTGATAGTGCTGTTAAGAAGGCATACGGTGTGTGAGGTTTTATTGATACAGCGATTGAGTTCTGGAGCCGTGATGTCATGCTGCAACTATACAAAATGCTAGTGCAGCCTCACTTGGAATACTGTGTATAGTTCTGGTCACTCCATTACAGGAAAGACGTGGAAGCATCGGAAAAGGTGCAGAGGAGATATACCAGATTTTGTCTGGTCTGGAGCGAGGCCTTATGCAAAAAGGCTGAGAGACTTGGGTCTTCTCATTGGAGAGAAGGCGGCTAAGAGGGGATTTAATAGAGACATACAACATGATTGGAGGATTAGATAGGGTGAACAGTGAGAGTCTTTTTCCTAGGATGATGATGTTGGCTTGTACGAGGAGGCGTACCTGTAAATTCAGGGGTGATAGATTTAAGACAGATGTCAGAGGAAGATTCTTTACGCAGAGTGATAAGGGCCTGGAATGCCCTGCCTGTCAATTGTAGTTAACTCAGCCACATTAGGGACATTTAAACATTCCTTGGATAAGCACATGGATGATGATAGGATAGTGTAGGGGGATGGGCTTAGATTAGTTCATAGGTCGGCGCAACATCGAGGGCCGAAGGGCCTTTTCTGCGCTGTATTGTTCTATGCATGACTTAGTATATGTGGATTGGAAAAGTAGATTCCAAGGCAAGAGCGTAATTGATATGTGGAACTTGTTCAAGGAGCAACTATTGAGTGTCCTTGATAAGTACGTACCTATCAGGCAGGGAGGAAAGGGTCGTGTGAGGGAGCCGTGGTTTAATAAGGAATTGGAATCCCTTGTTAAATGGAAGAGGGCGGCCTTTGTAAAGATGAGGCGTGAAGGTTCAATAGGGGCGATTGACTGTTATAAGGTAGCCCGGAAGGACCTGAAGAGAGAGCTAAGAGCAGTAAGGAGGGGACATGAAAGGTCCTTATTTGGTAGGATTAGGGAAAACCCTAAGGCTTTCTATAGGTATGTTTGGAATAAAAGAATGACTAGGGTAGGAGTCGGTCCAATCAAGGATAGTAATGGGAAGTTGCGTGTGGAGGCTGAAGAGATTGGGGAGGCACTGAATGAATACTTTTCGTCAGTATTCACTCAGGAACAGGACATTGTTGTCGATATGAATACTGAGGCACGAATAAGTAGAATGGATGGCTTTGAGATATGTAGAGAAGAGGTGTTGGAAATTCTGGCAAGGGTGAAAATAGATAAGACCCCTGGGCCTGATGGCATTTATCCTAGGATTCTCTGGGAAGCAAGGGAGGAGATTGCAGAGCCATTGGCCTTGATTTTTGTGTCCTCTTTGTCTACAGGAGTAGTGCCAGAGGACTGGAGGCTAGCAAACATGGTTCCCTTGTTCAAGAAGGGGAGTAGGGATAATCCTAGTAACTATAGGCCAGTGAGTCTCACTTCTGTTGTGGGCAAAGTCTTAGAGAGAATTGTAAGGGATAGGATTTATGCACATCTGGATAAGAATAATGTGATCAAGGATAGTCAGCATGGTTTTGTGAAGGGCAGGTCGTGCCTCACAAACCTTATTGAATTCTTTGAGAAGGTGACTAAGGAGGTAGATGAGGGGAAAGCGGTAGATGTGGTATATATGGATTTTAGTAAGGCGTTTGATAAGGTCCCCTATGGTAGGCTACTGCAGAAAATACAGAGATATGGCATTGAGGGTGAGTTGGAGGTTTGGATTAGGAATTGGCTGGCTGGAAGAAGACAGAGGGTAGTAGTTGATGGCAAAGGTTCATCTTGGAGTGCCGTCACTAGCGGTGTTCCGCAAGGATCTGTTTTGGGACCATTGCTGTTTGTCATTTTTATAAATGACCTGGAGGAAGGGTTAGAAGGTTGGGTGAGCAAGTTTGCGGATGATACGAAAGTCGGAGGAGTTGTAGACAGTGAGGAAGGATGTGGCAGGCTACAGCGGGATATAGAGAAGCTGCAGAGCTGGGCAGAAAGGTGGCAAATGGAGTTCAATGTAGCTAAGTGTGAGGTGATTCACTTTGGTAAGAGTAACAAAAAGATGGGGTACTGGGCTAATGGTTGGATACTTGGTAGTGTGGAAGAACAGAGGGATCTTGGTGTCCATGTACACAGATCTCCTGAAAGTTGCCACCCAGGTAAATAGTGCAGTGAAGAAGGCATATGGCGTACTGGCTTTTATTGGTAGAGGAATTGAGTTCCGGAGTCCTGAGGTCATGCTGCAGTTGTATAAGACTCTGGTGCGGCCGCATCTGGAATATTGTGTGCAGTTTTGGTCGCCATACTATAGGAAGGATGTGGAGGCACTGGAACGGGTGCAGAGGAAGTTTACCAGAATGTTGCCTGGTATGGTAGGAAGATCCTATGAGGAAAGGCTGAGGCACTTGGGGTTGTTTTCATTGGAGAAAAGAAGGTATAGGGGTGACATGATAGAGGTGTACAAGATGATTAGGGGGATAGATAGGGTTGACAGTGAGAACCTTTTTCCACGTATGGAGTCAGCTATTACAAGGGGGCATAGCTTTAAATTAAGGGGGGGTAGATATAGGACTGATGTTAGGGGTAGGTTCTTCACTCAGCGAGTCGTAAGTTCATGGAATGCCCTGCCAGTAGCAGTAGTGGACTCTCCCTCTTTATGGGTATTTAAGCGGGCATTGGATAGGTATATGGAGGATAGTGGGTTAGTGTAGGTTAGGTGGGCTTTGATCGGCGCAACATCGAGGGCCGAAGGGCCTGTACTGCGCTGTATTCTTCTATGTTCTATGTTCTATATTCTACTCCCCCTGCGATGGCACGTGAACTCGCTGGTGCCTCTGCAGGTGGGAGGAGCAGGTGAATCCCTTTCCACACTGAGAGCAGGTTAACAGCCTCTCCCTGGTGTGAACCAGCTGGTGGGTCCGCAGGCCAGAAGAATCAATGAATCCCTTCCCGCACATGGAGCAGGTGAACGGCCTCTCCCCTGTGTGTACCCGCTGGTGGGTCAGCAGGATGGAAGACTTGATAAATCCCTTCCCACACTGTGAGCAGGTGAACAGCCTCTCCCCGGTGTGTACCCGCTGATGGATCAACAGTCCAGATGACTGAGCAAACCCCTTCCCACACACAGGGCACATGAATGGCTTCTCTCCCGTGTGGACCCGCTGGTGCGTCTGCAGGTTGCCCATCCGACTGAATCCCTTCCCGCACATGGAGCAGGTGAATGGCCTCTCCCCAGTGTGAACACGCTGGTGTCTCACGAGGTGGGATGCTTCAGTGAATCTCTGCCCACACTGAGAGCAGGTGAACGGCCTCTCGCCAGTCTCCACATTTCCACGGTTTTCCCATGGGGGAGGCTTTACTTTGTTGCCCAGGGCTTGAAATTACAAACAGAACGGGTACACAGTTTCTCCCCTCCGTGAGGAGTGAGATTTTGATTCCCCAAGCTGAGGAAATGGTGTGAAGCACTTTTCACAGTCAGCGCACTGAATCTCCCTCACTCAGTTGTCTCAGTATTCTTCCTGCCACACCAGTGTCCTCTAAAAACCCCTCAGCAGACAAAAGCAAACATTTCTTCTTGATTCGAATCCCAATGAATCAAGTGGCTCTGTCAGAAGTCGATGTATCAATTGCTTTCAAATTTCTTTCCATGTGACGTACAGTGAAAAAAAATTACAAAATAAGTGATCACGGTCAGTACTGTTAAATGAACACAACATAGGTGGCAGTTCCTGTAGATTGCTAGATGCCTGCTGATCACATATTATCCAGGACACAGAAACCTGAAAACCCTCATGCAGCCAGATAGGCTTAAGTGTGTATGGAGGAAAACTTCATTTAGTGACAATAACATGGATTAAACTGCCTACAAAGGTGCTGGAAATGGAGCTGAATCAAGGACATGATAATGAAATATCAAGACTGTTTAAGAAAGCCAGTAAAGTTGCTGAATGACTTTCTGCTATCCTAACAAATTTTTAAAATGACAAGAAATAAAGGACGTAACTCCATTACTACATTAGAAGGTGAAGAATAATTTTATATCAATGTGCCAATCCCTCAAATGCTGCTCAGTTCCATGAGAAACTACCCTTTTAATTGCGAACATAGAGTCATGGAAACAGACCTTTTGGTCCACCTTGTCCATGCCAACCAGATATTCCAACCCAGTCTGGTCCCACCTACCAGCACCCGGCCCAAAATGCATTTTAAATGTTGCAATTGTACTCGCCTCCACCACTTTCTCTAGCAGCTCATTCCATACATGTTCCACCCTCTGCGTAAAAAAAGGTGCCCCTTAGGTCTCTTTTATATCTTGCCCCTCTCTCCTTAAACCTATGCCCTCTAGTTCTGGACTCCCCCACCCCAGGGAAAAGACTTTGTCCATTTATCCTATCCATGCCACTCATGATTTGATAAACCTCGATAGGGTCACCCCTTAGCCTCCAATGCTCCAGGGAAAACAGCCCCAGCCTATTCAACCTCTCCTTATAGCTCAAATCCACCAACCCTGGCAACATCCTTGTAAATCTTTTCTACCCCTTTCATGTTCCACAACATCTTTCCGATAGGAAGACCAGAATCGCACGCAGCATTCCAACAGTGGCTGCAACATGACCTTGCACATCCTGTACTCAATACTCTGACTAATAAAGGAAAGCATACTAAATGCCTTCTTCACTATCCGATCTACCTGCAACCTGAGTAAAACAAAAATATCACCTCATTGTGCTCCTAAGTGGTCTGCCATTACTTTTAAATTCTGGTCCCTGGTTCTAAAATCCCAAAACAGGAAACCTCTTATCTGAACCCACCCTGTGAACTCCTTTAAATATTTTGTGGGTTTCATTGAGACCAAAGACTGTGAGGACAGCCCTGCCAGCCTGAGAACAAGTCTGGTGAACTTTCATCACATTTCTCTGTACGAACCAAGACTGCACGTGGTATTCAGGTGCAGTGCAACCAAGCTACAATACAATTGATGCAAGACTCCATTACCTCTCCACTCAAATCCTCTTGTGGTAAATACCAAAATACCATTAGCCTTTCTAATAGATTGATATACCTGCATATTAACCCTCCGTGCCTATCAACAAGGAAACCTTTGATGCCTTTGTATACCTACACTTTTCAGCCTCTTCCAAAGTGGATAATCCCACATCTGCCACATTATAGTCCATGTTTTCAATTGATTTCATTGCTCACCATCACAAGTGTGATTCAGTGCCATTATTGACTAAGCTGACTAACTCAGTGTCAGGGAGCAAAGTAGCAAGAGGGCAAACCCACATGACTTTGCTCTCATAAGTCTACCTGTCACAGAGGCACCCATCCACGTCTGAGATGAGTCAGATAGATTTCAAATAGATGCATCAACTCAAAACAAGGTATCATGATGACTTGATGAGCATCAGCAGCAATACTGGACTGAATTATCATCTAAGATAAAGCTGCTGATTTGATTGTCACCCCATCCACCATCTTCAACATCCACTCTCTCTGCCGTTGATGCTCATTTATAGGAACATTTATTACCCTACAAGATTCAAAGCAGAAATTCACCATGGCACCTCAGCGAAAACCTTCCAAACCCACGAACACTTCCACCTGGAAGGACAAGGGCAGCAGGTGCATAGGAATACCATCACATGCAAGTTCCCCTCCAATCCCCATACCATTCTGACTTAAAAATTTAGCACTGGGTCAAATTCTGTAACTCCCTCAATAATGGCATTGTGGGTCTACAGACAACACGGAAATACCAATACTGTGTTGCGGTCCTTCGAGACAGTCAAAATGCATTCTTGAAGGTAGTTTGAGTTTGCATATGCCTATAGTCAGGACTGTCCAGCAAGACTTCAACAGTCCTGATAGTAACCATAAAATAGAGAGGGGACCCAGCTTGGAAAAATGTTGGTATTGACTGGAAGAAGTCAGCTTGGAGTCTTAACGTGTAGATGCCCTGGTGTGGAGGCCAAGGAGGAGCTTACAAAAGCTGTCTGAAAGTGTGATTTGCAGGAGGCTCTGATGGAGCCTACAGGCACACACAATCAAAATGGAGAAGGAAACAGGTTCAGAACTCAGTTAGATACAACTGCTTAGGATACAACAGCCACTCAGGAGTGAGGAGGAAGAAAGAATTCATGATTGGAGGCCTGACCCGGACAGAGGAAGAAAGAGGTTCATGACTTTTTTGTTAAAATATTCATTCAAGGGACAAGTGTGTCACTGGCTGGACCATTTATTATCCATCCCTACCTGCCCAGAGGTCATTTAAGAATCAACGACACCATTAGTGGTCTGGAGTCACATGTAGGCCAGGTAAGAATGGCAGATTTCCTTCCCAAAAAGACATTAGCGAACCAGACAGGTTTTTTTAAGCAAAGAATCCTTTTCTAGGGTGCAAACTGTACACATGCCAAACTGAAGGAATACACAAGGAAAATATCTTTGAGAGGGACAAGAGAGCATCTGAGCACCTTTCGATAGTCTGCTCCATCCCTGGAATCACTCTAGTTGCTACAAGTGAAAATTGCTTTCACCCCCCCACTTCCCCTTCTCTCTCCCTCCCAGGGTGAGGAATGGAAAGGGAGACACAATGCTTTGCTCCCAGATGTTGGCCAGGGGGAGGGAATTTCATTAAACTGACAGGACTATTGTGTATTGTGACACAATAGCCCTTATGAAGGTTTATAAACTCACAAGGGGCATTGATAGGATAAATAAGCAAGGTGTTTTCTCCAGGATGGGGATGTTCACACCCCTAACCTATGCCCCTGGTTGATTTAAAAGGGATCTAAAGGGCAACCTTTTCACACAGACAGTGAGCTGCCAGAGGACGCGACCAAGAAAATACATTTAAAAAGGCATCTGGATGGGTATGCGAATATGAAGGGTTTGGAGAGAGATGGGCTAAATGATGACAAATGGAAGTAGACTTCCCAAAAGACATCTTGTCAGCATGGAATGTGTTGGATTGAAAACTCTATTTCCATCCTGTCTATCTCTTTGTCTACTTGATAACATATGCGTTATTTCCATTGATGTAAATAGAGTCATAGAGATGTACAGCATGTAAACAGACCCTTCGGTCTAACCCGTCCATGCCGACCAGATATCCCAACCCAATTTAGTCCCACCTGCCAACATGCAGCCCATATCCCTCCAAACCCTTCCTATTCACACACCCATCCAAATGCCCCTTAAATGTTGCAATTGTACCAGCCTCCACCACTTCCTCTGGCAGCTCATTCCATACACGTACCACTGTGTGTGCAAAAGTTGCCCCCTAGGTCTGTTTTATATCTTTCCCCTCTCACCCTAAACCTATGCCCTCTAGTTCTGGACTCCCCAACCCCAGGGAAAAGACTTTGTCTATTTATCCTATCCATGCCCCTCATAATTTTGTAAACCTCTAAGATTAGATTACTTACAGTGTGGAAACAGGCCCTTCGGCCCAACAAGTCCACACCGCCCCGCCGAAGCGCAACCCACCCCTTACCTAACACTACGGGCAATTTAGCATGGCCAATCCACCTGACCTGCACATCTTTGGACTGTGGGAGGAAACCGGAGCACCCAGAGGAAACCCATGCAGACACGGGGAGAACGTGCAAACTCCACACAGTCAGTCGCCTGAGGCGGGAATTGAACCCGGGTCTCTGGCGCTGTGAGGCAGCAGTGCTAACCACTGTGCCATCGTGCCGCCCACAAAGGTCACCCCTCAGCCTCTGACCCCAGGGAAAACAGCCCAACCCTGTTCAGCCTCTCCCTATAGCTCAAATCCTCCAACCCTGGCAACATCCTTATAAATCTTTTCTGAACCCTGTCAGGTTTCACAACATCTTTCTGATAGGAAGGAGACCAGAATTGCATGCAATATTCTAACAGTGGCCTCACCAATGTACAGCCGCAACATGACCTCCCAACACCTATACTCAATACTCTCACCAATAAAAGAAAGCATACCAAATGCCTTCTTCACTATCCTATCCACCTGCGACTCCACTTTCAAGGAGCGATGAACCTGCACTCCAAGGTCTCTTTGTTCAGCAACACACCCGAGGACCTTACCATTCAGTGTATAAGTCCTACTAAGATTTGCTTTCCCAAAATGCAGCACCTCGCATTTATCTGAATTAAACTCCATCTGCCACTTCTCAGCCTATTGGCCCTCTGGTCAAGATCCTGTTGTAATCTGAGGTAACCCTTTTTGCTATCCACTACACCTCCAATTTTGGTGTCATCTGCAAACTTACTAACTGTACCTCTTATGCTCGCATCCAAATCATTTATGTAAATGATAAAAAGTTGAGGACCCAGCACCAATCCTTGTGGCACTCCACTGGTCAAAGGCCTCTAAGTTTGAAAAACAACCCTCTGTCTTCTACCTTTGAGCCAGGTCTGTATCCAAATGGCTAGTTCTCCCTGTATTCCATGTGATCTAACCTTAGATCCTCCAATGGGGAACCTTATCAAACACCTTACTGAAGTCCATATAGATCACATCTACCGCTCTGCCCTCATCAATCCTCTTTGTTACTTCCTCAAAAAACTCAATCAAGTTTGTGAGACATGATTTCCCACGCACAAAGCAATATTGACTATCCCAAATCAGTCCTTGCCTTTCCAAATACATGTACATCCTGTCCCTCATGATTCCCTCCAACAACTTACCCACCATCGACGTCAGGCTCACTGGTCTATAGTTCCCTGGTTTGTCCTTACAACCCTTCTTAAACACGTTTGCCAACCTCCAGTCTTCCGGCACCTCACCTGTGACTATTGATGATATAAATACCTCAGCAAGAGGCACAGCAATCACTTCTCTCGCTTCCCACAGAGTTCTCGGGTACACCTGATCAGGTCCTGGAGTTTTATCCACCTTTACCCGTTTTGAGCTGGGCACTAATCGTTAGATGTAAGAGAGAGAGAATTCCTCAAGTCGGCCACTATAATAATCCTGGGAGTGTCCTATTTCTGGTGTACTTCCTAATGAAGAGACATTAAGTACGAGCAACTATTTATTTCTAATTTTATTTCATCCTTCTTGTTTTATTCCCTGCTACGATGACACTTTGTGTCTGAATGGTTGACAGGCTGGGAGATTGTGGGTTAGGCCTTGAGTTAGGTTTTATTGTCTCGGAATGTGTAAAAAGGGGGTCAAAGTTTAGCAGAAATCCAGTAGAGCTGAGAACAGACCGACATCTTACTCTGTGGGAAAAGGGAGATTCGAGGACAAAGAAATCAGGACCTGAACTCCGAGCTGACACTAGCCTATCGTGTGATCAATGCTTTGATGAGCAGTGCCAACCCACTGTCTTTACCGGAGCTTCCTATTTGACTACCCCCTCGATATTCAGGATCCAATCCTAGTCATCCTGAAGCCATGTCTCTGTAAGGAGTCTCAGATCATAATTATTCTCTTCAATGTGTGCAGTCAATTCATTCCCTTTTGCTACAGTGCAGCATATTGAGTGCTATACTCACAGATGTTGGACAGAGGAAAGATATTGCAATCTGGATTGAAGCTCAATCTTCATTGAGAGAGAGAGAGGAGGAGGAGCAGCAGCTTCAGACGCTCGTCGCCCAACTTCCGCATTCGGACAAAGGGTGATTCTGATTGGCAGCAGTACCAGCTTCTTCCGGTCCGTCCAGGGCTCCCCATTGGTTCATGAGAAGAAGGTCGCAGTCGTATCAGCGGACAACTTCGAGCATGCTCAGGTTGTTTTGCTGACACCAGCGCACATGCGCTGTGTTCACTGACACCGAGAAGCATGCGCAGTATGCTCTGTGGAGGCGCTCGTGGACCTGACAGATTCTCAGTGGCCAAATGCTAGCAGGAGGGAAAAAAAAGGCTGGAATCAGACTTTTATTTTTTCCCATTTGTATTTTGTCTGGCTGCTCAACTTTGTATGTCTTTTCTCCAGGGTAGAGGTAGTTTAAAACTAGAGGGTGGGGAAAGACTTAAAAGGAACCGAAGTGGTAACTTTTGCATGTCGAGGGTGGGTGCGTGTGTGGAATAACCGGTCAGAGGAAGTGGTGGAGGCTGGTACAATGACAACATTTAAAAGGCATCTGGATGGTACATGAATAGAAACGGCCGAGAGAGATATGGATCAAACGCTGCCAAATAGATCACTCGGTTAATTTAGGATATCTGGTCGACACGGACCGAAGGGTTTGTTTCAGTGCCCTCCAACTCTTTCTCCATAGTCGGAGTCAATTTCACAAGACTACAAATAGGCAATCCACCCATTAAAGCCTGTCCTCAAATGTGGCCTGACCGTGCATATTTGAATGCAGATTTCAGAAAGATGTCTGCAGCTTTTTAGAAAAATTGAACATGATTTCAGACTTTAATAATGTTTCTGAATAGATCATTTGAGGTATTCTCAATTTCTTGAGTACCCCCATCTCCCAGGGAGAGTCATCACCATCCATTTTCTCTCTCTCTCTCTCTCAGAAGGACTTGATACAGCTGCAACCTCCCTTTCCAGCTTCTCCAGTCCTGAGCACATCGGTTCCCAAATCTTCGCATCAGATACACACTGATGCCATCTGTCCTCCTGCCAACTGCACAGAATGGAGACAGTAATGGTAACTGCTTAATCATTTCTAGTGGTTAAGCAGAGACTGATAGCCAAGTTCGGTGCCCATGAGAATGGCCTTAACCAGGACTTTGGGTTCATGTCACACTACAGGTGACCCCAATAGACTATCCACACTCACACTAAGCACATATACTCTCTTACATTCTCACAGTCACGCAGACCCTCTCTCTCAGTCACACGCATAGGTACACCTCCCCCCACACTTCCCCATGCAAACACCCTCTTTATATTTATATTATATCTTATATTTCATGTGGGATGAAGTAGCATTTACAGAATTTACTTTTGCTGACATTTTATTTTGTTCAAAAAGTGCACAATCTGCAGCAGTTAATGCAGGCAGTCAGTCAATGTAATATTTTACAAATTCATACTTTGGAAATAAAACCAGTCTGACTCAAGGTTTGGGTACGCACAATGCATTGTCTGAGCTGACATGACTTTTTTGAAAATATATAAAACCTTAGGTTACATCAAGAATGTGACTTAAAAGAAGTTCTGGGTTTTACATATTAATGAACCAAAACCTGCAACCCATTCTAAAAATTGAAAGGCCTAACAGCAATCAAGGTTTGTTCAAAAGATACTTTCAGCTGCATGAAACTATGGTCTTGTGACATAAATTCTATGTGTTATGATCCTGGTCCACAGCTACCCAATGAAGGAGCAGCGCTCCGAAAGCTCGTGCTTCCGAATAAACCTGCAGAACGATAACCTAGTGTTATGTGATTTTTAGCTTTGTCCACCTCAGTCCAACACCAGCTTCTCCACATCATTTCTAGGGAATACAGCTCGCACGTGCCAGTAAACTTTACAATGCCCATAAAACAATGCAGTTACAACATAACACTGATACCTATAAGCTAAACCAACTAGGTTCTAATAACCCAGGAGTAGGATATCAGCTCTTCAAGAACCTCTCAGGCTACTCTGCTGTACTGTCACAAAGTGGCTTCCTTTATACAAAAGGTTTACAAAAACACCATGTTCTTAGTTAGATAGATAACCGTGAACGACAATAATTCGTAAGGAAGAGAAATTAATTGACAGGTCTGTGCGCACTTGATTGATCACTCCTACAGGCCCTGAGCCATTCATCAGGTGGGAAAAACAAATCCAGCCGAGTAAGGAGTCTGCTTGGTGAGATAAGTTTCTATCATAAAGAGGTACCAGACTGAGCTAATTGAAGAGTTCATAAGGTAACTGGGTCTGTAGATCATGAAGGAACAAAAATGGCCTTTGCAGTAATCGGTACTTCTTGTCAGATGTGGGAGTTTAAAGAGAGTTTAAGGATTACTGCGGATTATATCTGCCATAAATGCTGTTGGATGTGAATCTTATCAAATCGAATGGATCAGTTGGAGAGACAGTTAGAAGCAATGAGGAATTTGCAACAGCAACAATATGTGATGGGTGGCAGTTATAGGAAGGGGGGAAAGTCTCAGATACAGTCACATAGATGGGTTAACTCCAGGAAGAGTAAGAGAGGTAGGCCCTTAGTGCAGGAGTCTTTTGTGGATACACCCATTTCAAACAGGTATGCTGTTTTGGAAAATGTAGGGGGTGATGGATTCTCAGGGGAACGTAGTATGAACAGCCAAGTTTCTGGTATTGAGACTGGCTCTAATGCAACGAGGGGTACGTCAGCTTCTAAGAGATCAATTGTATTAGGGGATTCTGTAGTCCAAGGTACAGACAGACATTTCTGTGGCCAGCAGTGAAAAAGCAGAATGGTGTGTTGTTTCCCTGGTGCCAGGATCAAGGATGTCTCAGAGAGGGTGCAGAATGTTCTCACTGGGGAGAGGGGCCAGCAACAGGTCATTGTCCACATTGGAACCAACGATATAGGAAGGGAAAAGGTTGAGATTCTGAAGTGAGATTACAGAGAGTTAGGCAGAAATTTAAAAAGGAGGTCCTCCAGGGTAGTAATATCTGGATTACTCCCAGTGCTACGAGCTAGTGAGGGCAGAAATAGGAGGATAGAGCAGATGAAGGCATGGCTGAGGAGCTGGTGTATGGGAGAAGGATTCATATTTTTGGATCATTGGAATCTCTTTTGGGGTAGAAGTGACCTGTACAAGAAGGACGGATTGCACCTAAATTGGAAGGGGACACTAATATACTGGCAGGGAAATTTGCTAGAACTGCTTGGGAGGATTTAAACTAGTAAGGTTGGGGGGTGGGACCCAGGGAGATAGTGAGGAAAGAGATCGATCTGAGACTGGTACAGTTGAGAACAGAAGCAAGTCAAACAGTCAGGGCAGACAGGGACAAGGTAGGACTAATAAATTAAACTGCATTTATTTCAATGCAAGGGGCCTAACAGGGAAGGCAGATGAACTCAGGGCATGGTTAGGAACATGGGACTGGGATATCATAGCAATTACGGAAACATGGCTCAGGGATGTGCAGGACTGGCAGCTTAATGTTCCAGGATACAAATGCTACAGGAAGGATAGAAAGGGAGGCGATAGAGATGGGGGAGTGGCATTTTTGATAAGGGATATCATTACAGCTGTGCAGAGGGAGGATATTCCTAGAAATACATCCAGGGAAGTTACTTGGGTGGAACTGAGAAATAAGAGAGGGATGCTCACATTACTGGGATTGTATTATAGACCCCCCCCCCCCCAATAGTCAGAGGGAATTTGAGAAACAAACTTGTAAGGAGATCTCAGTTATCTGTAAGAATAATAGGGTAGTTATGGTAGGGGATTTTAACTTTCCAAACATCGATTGGGACTACCATAGTGTTAAAGGTTTAGATGGAAAGGAATTTGTCAAGCGTGTACAAGACAATTTTCTGATTCAGTATGTGGATGTACCTACTAGAGAAGATGGAAAACTTGACCTACTCTTGGGAATTAAGGTAGGGCAGGTGACTGAGGGGTCAGTGGGGGTAGCATTTTGGGGCCAGCGACCATAATTCTATTCGTTTTAAAATAGTGATGGAAAAGGATAGACCAGATCTAAAAGTTGAAGTTCGTAATTGGAGAAAGGCCAATTTTGACGGTATTAGGCAAGAACTTTCTAAAGCTGATTGGAGGCAGATGTTCGCAGGTAAAGGGACGGCTGGAAAATGGAAAGCCTTCAGAAATGAGATAACGAGAATCCAGAGAAAGTATATTCCTGTCAGGGTGAAAGAAAAGGCTGGGAATGCTGGATGACTAAAGAAATTGAGGGTTTGGTTAAGAAAAAGAAGGAAGCATATGTCAGGTATAGACAGGATAGATAGAGTGAATCCATAGAAGAGTGTAAAGGAAGTAGGAGTGTACTTAAGAGGGAAATCAGGAGGGCAAAAAGGGGACATGAGGTAGCTTTGGAAAATAGAATTAAGGAGAATCCAAAGGGTTTTTACAAATATGTTAAGGACAAAAGGGTAACGAGGGAGAGAATAGGGCCCATCAAAGATCAGCAAGGCAGCCTTTGTGTGGAGACACAGAAAATGGGGGAGATACTAAATGAATATTTTGCATCAGCATTTACTGTGGAAAAGAATATGGAAGATATAGACTGTAGGAAAATAGATGGTGACATCTTGCAAAGATTACAGAGGAGGAAGTGCTGGATGTCTTGAAACGGGTAAAGGTGGATAAATCCCCAGGACCTGATCAGGTGTATCCAATGACTCTGTGGGAAACTAGAGAAGTGATTGCTGCACCTCTTGCTGAGGTATTTGTATCATCGATAGTCACAGGTGAGGTGACGGAAGACTAGAGGTTGGCAAATGTGGTGCTACTGTTTAAGAAGGGCAGTAAAGACAAGCCAGGGAACTATAGACCGGTGAGCCTGACCTCGGTGGTGGGCAAGTTGTTGGAGGGAATCCTGAGGGATAGGGTGTACATGTATTTGGAAAGGCGAGGACTGATTATGGATAGTCAACATGCCTTTGTGCATGGGAAATCATGTCTCACAACTTTGATTGAGTTTTTTGAAGATGTAACAAAGAAGATTGATGAGGGCAGAGCAGTAGATGTGATCTATATGGACTTCAGTAAGGCGTTCGACAAGGTTCCCCATGGGAGACTGATTAGATCTCATGGAATACAGGGAGCACTAGCCATTTGGATACAGACCTGGCTCAATGGTAGAAGACAGAGGGTAGTACTGGAGGGTTGTTTTTCAGACTGGAGGTCTGTGACCAGTGGAGTACCACAAGGATCGGTGCTGGGTCCTCTACTTTTTGTCATTTACATAAATGATTTGGATGTGAGCCTAAGAGGTACAGTTAGTAAGTTTGCAGGTGATACCAAAATTGGAGGTGTAGTGGACAGTGAAGAGGGTTACCTCAGATTACAAGAGGATCTTGACCAGATGGGTCAATGGGCTGAGAAGTGGTAGATGGAGTTTAATTCCAATAAATGCGAGGCGCTGCACTTTGGTAAAGCAAGGAGGACTTATACACTTAATGGTAAGGTCCTAGGGAGTGTTGCTGAACAAAAAGACCTTGGAGTGCAGGTTCATAGCTCCTTGAAGGTGGAGTCGCAGGTAGATAGGATAGTGAAGGCGGCGTTTGGTATGCTTTCCTTTAGTGGTCAGAGTATTGAGTACAGGAGTTGGGAGGTCATGTTGCCGCTGTACAGGACATTGGTGAGGCCACTGTTGAAATATTTTCTGCAGTTCTGGTCTCCTTCCTATTGAAAAGATGTGAAACTTGAAAGGGTTCAGAAAAAATTTACAACGATGTTGCCAAGGCTGGAGGATTTGAGCTATAGGCAGAGGATGAACACGCTGGGACTATTTTCCCTGGAGCGTCGGAGGCTGAGGGGTGACCCTATAGAAGTTTACAAAATTATAAGGGGCATGGATAGGGTAAATAGGCAAAGTCTTTTCCCGGCGGTCGGGGAGTCCAGAACTAGAGGGCATAGGTTTAGGGTGAGAGGGGAAAGATATAAAAGAGACCTAAGGGGCAACCTTTTCACGCAGAGGGTGGTACGTGTATGGAATGAGCTGCCAGAGGAAGTGGTGGATGCTGGTACAATTGCAACATTTAAGAGGCATTTGGATCGGTATATGAATAGGAAGGGTTTGGAGGGATATGGGCTGGGTGCTGGCAGGTGGGACGAGATTGGGTTGGGATATCTGGTTGGCATGGACAGGTTGGACCGAAGGGTCTGTTTCCATGCTGTACATCTCTATGACTCTCTGTAACCTTGCACAGCTGACATGTCAGATACAATTATAGAGTCATAGAGATGTACAGCATGGAAACAGAAAATGGCTTCTTGGAAGGAGGGCAAACCTTTGACCATAAAATGGCTTCCTGACAGATTTTGTCAGAATCTCTTCAATGTTAGGTTAACAATTATTCTAAGCTCGGAGCAGACTCCTGCCTTTTATCTGAATCATTCTGTACCTGAGGCTGAGGTGTTACCTTAAGGTTGCATTTAAATTGAATCAATGGACTTGAATTAAACATGCTTTCTTTTCAGGGTTGTGATTCAAATTCAAATAAGATGTACAATCTGATTAATTAACATTAACAGTGGGGCAGTCTGTAAGGTCTGCAAGAACAGCAAGTTAGTTAAAGCTTCATCAATATTACTTTTTACAGAGTTTACAGAGTTTGCATTTCATAACCAGTAATGGCTACTCAATCATCATAAAGTCTCAAAAACGCAATTAAGTTCAATCCATAACAAGTAAGCACAAAAAGTTAATTTTCCGTTGGATTCGGCAGTCCCTGTACTAAAAGGCTCTCTGTCTCTCTCTCTTGTACTTTTGAACTCTCGAGTTAGGGACTTGTAACAGAAACGATGTTTTTCCCTCTGTCTGCCTAGCTTGCAAAGGGTAATAAGAATTATAAATGATAGGCCCTGACTATCACTTACAAGGTTTCGTTTCAAGGTCAGAATCAAACACTGTCATTAATTTCACAAGGCCACAGCCATGAATATCATCAGTCGGTGTCTTGTTTACACAGATTCACTGATGTTAACTGCCTTGGACTCCTCCACCGCCAGACCATAGCAACACGACGGTTGGAGGAAGAACGCTTCATCTTCCGCCTAGGAACCCTCCAACCACAAGGGATGAACTCAGATTTCTCCAGTTTCCTCATTTCCCCTCCCCCCACCTTGTCTCAGTCAAATCCCTCGAACTCAGCACCGCCTTCCTAACCTGCAATCTTCTTCCTGACCTCTCTGCCCCCACCCCCACTCTGGCCTATCACCCTCACCTTGACCTCCTTCCACCTATCGCATTTCCAACACCCCTCCCCCAAGTCCCTCCTCCCTACCTTTCCTCATTCCTGAAGAAGGGCTTTTGCCCAAAACGTCGATTCTCCTGCTCCTTGGATGCTGCCTGACCTGCTGCGCTTTTCCAGCAACACATTTTCAGCTCTGATCTCCAGCGTCTGCAGTCCTCACTTTCTCCTCGTTTATAAGATCATGACAGGCATGGATAGGTCAAACAGATAAAGGTCTTATCCCTGTGGCGGGGGAGTCCAGTACAAGAGGGCATTATTTTCGGATGAGCAGGGAAAAGATTTAAAAGGGACCTAAGGGGGCAATCTTTTCACATATAGGTTGGTGTGTGTACTGAATGAGCTGCCAGAGGAGGCCGGTAGAATTACAACATTTAATAGGCATCTGGATAGGTATATGAATAGGAAGGTTTAGAGGGATATGATGAGCAAAGTGCTGACAAATACGACTAGATTAATACTGAAGGGTGTTTTTGTGCTCTACAACTCAATGGTTCTATTTCTACGAGTCAAAACCAATTTCACAAGACTAGGAATTCACCCTGAACAGCCTGTCCTCAACTGTAGCCTAACTAAGTATATTTCAATTCAAGTTTCAGAAAGATGTCCACAGCTTTTCTTTAACAAAATTGATGTGTTTTCAGACTTTCATGATATGTCTGAATACTATTATTTCAGCTATTCTTAATTTTAAAGATTAGCCATTTCTTGTGCACCCTCATCTACCAAGTAGAGTTATTAGATTAGATTCCCTACAGCATGGAAACAGGCCCTTAGGCCTAACAGGTCCACACTGACCCTCCGAAGAGTAATCCACCCAGACTCATTTCCCCCTGACTAATGCACCATAGTGTTCTATGGGCAATTTAGCATGGCCAATTCACCTGGCCTACACATCTTTGGACTGTGGGAGGAAACCAGAGCACCCAGAGGAAACCCACACAGACACGGGAAGAATGTGCAAACTCCACCCAGAAAGTCACCCAAGGCTGGAATCGAACCTGGGCCCCTGATACTGTGAGGCAGCAGTGCTAACCACTCAGCCACCGTGCTGCTAGCTATTTTCTGTCTCTCTCTTCTTAGAAGAGCCATCAAAGAGGGCTTAAGGCATAAGAAAGGATAGGATTGGGGTAAGGGGAGAACAGGCAGAGAATGCACAGGGAGGCAGAGGGTGAGGGGAGAGAGAGAGAAAAAAAAATGGACATGGGGACAGACAGTGGGGGGGAAGAAGAGAAAGACTAGTGGGGACAGAGGGTGGGGGATAATGGGAGCAGAGGGGAGGAGGGAGAGAGAATGGGGGGATAGAGGAATGGAAGTGGAACAGTGGGTGGGGGCAGAGACAGCACAAGTCCCATCTTTCCCAGGACCAGTGTCAGTGTCCCACTTACTGGAACCCACTCTTCCCATAGCAGACTTGGGGCAATCATTTCTCAATTTACATGTCACTAAAACAGTAGAATCACATAAACTTTGCAGGCCATTCAGCCCATCGAATCCACACTGACCCTCAGAGTAGCATTGCAAGACCCACCAGCTTACCCTACCGCCCTGCAATTCCCCATGGCTAAGCCATCCTAACTTGCACACCCTTGGACACTTTAGCAGGGCCGATCCACCCAAAACTGCAAATCTTTGGACTGTGGGAGGAAACCGGAGCACCAGGAGTAACCCAAACAGATACAACTGAGACATCTGTCCACATATACAGTCACCAGAGATTGGAATCAATGGGGGGACTTTGGCGCTGTGAGGCAGCAGTGCTAACCACTGAGTCACTGTGCTGCGCAGAGCTTTGAGGTTGTTTTGTTTTTGTATCTTCTAACTTCTCATACACCCTCAGCAGAAGCTGTCTCCTCCTGACATTGTTGCGTCACACCCGCTGCAACCTCCCTTTCCCATTTCTCCAGCCCTGAGCACATTGGTTCTCGAATCCTGGTGTCAGACAGACACAAATGCCATCTACTCTCGCCCTACTGACCCTGTCCACTGACTTAATCAGAATGCTCTGTCTGGAGGGGAATGACCATCTCCCAGAATAAAGTATCCAGCTAACTTCCCCATTTGCCCCCCAACATATCTTCAGCCTGGGTTCCAGCTCCATCTCTCTGAGCCAAACATCCTCCAGCAACGTGTTTGCCCTGGATCACAGCGTCCAAAGCCTCCCACCTTCTGCAAATTCAAAGATAAATCCACCCTGCCCTCTCCAATGTGTGCTGTGTAACTGCTTCATCATTTCTAGTGGCCAAGCAGGGGCTGATAGCCAAGTTCATAACCCATGAGAATGGCCTCAACAGGGATCTTGGGTTCATGTCACACTAATGTGACCCCACAACATTACACATGCCCTCTCATGCTTATGCAGACCCTCTCCCATACACACTCAAACACAAATGCACACATTCACAGGCTGAGATTCCATCACACACACCTTACCAAGCATGCACATTCGCAAACACACAGTCTCTTGCACATACTCATACATAAGTCTATGGGGTGAATTTGCATTTGCAAATACATTCTATTTTGCTCAAAAAGCGCACAATCTGCAGGCAGTCAATCCATTTAGAAATTGCTGCTTAGGAAATAGAACCAGTCTGATTCTTGATTGAGATACAGACAGACTCAAACCTCACACCTTTCATGCATTGTCTGAGCCGAGATGTCACCTCTTTTTAATAAAACCTTAAGTTATTTCGATAATGTGACTAAAAGTAAATTCTGGGATTTACATATTAATGAACAAAAACCTGCAAGCCATTTTAAAGGAAGAGAGGCTTTACAAGGCTGCTGTCAGAGTTGAAGGGTTTGAGCTACAGGGAGAGGCTCTGAGTGAGTGAGTGCATCCGAGGTTTTGGTGGAAAATGGGAATTCATTGCACTGTGGGATGAAGCCCTACCCTATTCAGTCATTTCTGCTGCTGAATGAAACCAAGCCTCAATATTAGGAGTAGAAGATTTAGGACAGAAATGAGGTGGAACTGCTTTTCCTTGAGAGTAGTGAATCCATGGAATTCTCTGCCGAAGGAAGCAGTAGAGGCAGCTTCATTAAGCATATTCAGGACACAGTTGGATGGGGTTTTGCAATGGTAGTGGAATTAGGGGTAGATGGGATAATGCAGGGAGGAGGAGCTGAGATGATGGATGGATCAGCCATGATCTTAATGAATGGCAGAGCAGGCAGGACGGGCCAAATGGCCTACTCCTACTTCTGTAACCGCAAAACTATAACCCTGTATTTCTCATGGCTAACCCACCTAACTTGCACATCCCTTGACATTATGGGCAATTTAGCATTGCTCACCGGCCTTTGGATTGGCAATGTAGTGATGTGGAAAATGGACGTCAGAGAATGATAGAAAGAGACAAAGAGAGTAAATATACCAGCAATCAAAACTGAATTCTAAACAAAAATTGAAACTAAAAACGGTGTCTGAATGTGTGCTGCATTGTAACAAAAGTGAATGAATTGACTGTACAGATTGAAGCGAATAATTATATCTGAGACTCCTTACAGAGACATGGCTTCAGGATGACTAGGATTGGATCCTGAATATTGAGGGTGTCGTCAAATGGGAAGCTCAGTAAAGGTGAAGGGTTGACACTTCTAATCAAAGCACTGATCACAGGGTAGTCTGGTGTCAGCTCGGATTTCAGATCCCTCTGATCTCTCTGTTCTCAGAGTATGATATCTGTCTGTTCTCAGCTCTGCTGAAGCTTTGACCTCCCTTTTTCACCTTCCAGAACAATAAAGCATTCAGTCAATCAAGCCCCAACCCACAACCTCCCAGCCTGTCAACCATCCCAGACACAGCGTAGTCATAGTAGGGAATCAAGTAAGAAAAATGAAATCAAATTTGAACTCAATAGGTGCTCATGTTTAATGTTTTTTCATTAGGAAGTAAACCAGAAATGGGGATCTCCCAGGATTCTTATACTGCCCTATTTGAGAATTCTCTCTCCCTTACATCTAACTATTAGTACCCAGCTATGATTTACAACAATACTTGCACCAACAGACGTAAGGCATCTGTTCTCAAATAGACAGATTTTGAGAATGGAAATAGACATTTTTTTCTCTCTCGTGCATACATCCCACCCGCCCTCCCTCCCCCCCACTCCCCCCCCCCACCTCCCTCCCCTCACCCCCACCCCCCCCCACACACACACACAAGTCCATGGGAGTGAATGTGCATTTACAGAATTATATTTGCACAGCTGAGCTGAAATGTCACTTTTTGTTATAAAAACTTTGTTATCTTGAGAAGGTGCCATATAGGAAGTTCTGGGATTTGCATATTAATGATACCTGCAACCCCCATTCTAAAAGATGAAAGACTTAACAATCCAGGTTGGTTCAATATATCGTTTCAGTGCCAGGACACTGTCATGATTTTCCATAAATTCTGTGCCTTATGATCTTATTCTCCACAACCACCTGATGAAGGGGCAGCGCTCCAAATGCTAGTGCTTCCAAATAAACCTGTTGGTCTATAGCCTGGTATTGTGTGATTTTTAACTTTATCCAGGTAAGGGGGGGTGGGGGGAGGAACTTGCTATGCAAAGTTACCCATACTTCCCAGGGATGTGCAAGTTAGGGTGGATTGGTAGTGCTAAATTACGGTTAAAAACAATGAGTGCTGATGTTGGAAACCAGGTTACCCATAGTGCCCTGGGATGTGCAGGTTAGCTGTATTAGTCGGGGGCTAAATGTAGAGCAATAGGGGTAGGGGAATGGGTGTGGGTGAGTTACCCTTGGGAGGGTCGGTGTGGTCTCGTTGGGCCGAGTGGCCTGCTTCCACGCTGGGGATGTTGTGGAGGGAAGGGATATCTGCAAGCTTTGCAAAGCCGCGCAGGCGCAGTGCGTGAGAGCCAGTCGGCTGGAGCAGTCAGTGCGTGGTCCCACTGCCGGCCGAGCCCCGCATCTCCCCCCGCCCCTTTCTCACACCCCGTCTCCTGGACTCCCCCCATTGATGGCGTCACAACGCGGAAGTGGCCCTGTCAGTTTGAGTGAAACTCTCTCCCTCTGGGCAACTCTTCATCCTGGGTGGGAGGGGGGGAAATCTATTCACTTGCAGAAACTGGAGTGAATCCAGGAGCAGACTCTGTAAACTCAGGTCTTAATTGAGCTGAAAATGTGTTGCTGGAAAAGCAGGTCAGGCAGCATTCAAGGAGCAGGAGAATCGACGTTTCGGGCTGCGCTTTTCCAGCAACACCTTTTCAGCTCTGATCTCCAGCATCTGCAGTCCTCACTTTCTCCTATGTGTCTTAATTACCCGGGTGAAGAGGGACAGAAGGATGGGGTGGGGCTGTTTTCCCTATAGCGCCAGAGCCTGAAGGGTGACATTACAGACTTTTTATGAAAGCATGAGGGGCATGGATAGGGTCAATAGACAAGGTCTTTTCATTAGGATAGGGAAGTACAGAACTAGAGGGTAATAGGTTCTGGGGGAGGCGGGGGGGGGGGGTGGGGGAAGAGATGTCAAAGACATCTCAGAGGCAACTTTTTCACGGAGAGGATGATGCATGCATGGAATGATCTGCCAGAGGAAGTGATGGGGGCTGGTACAATTACAACAGTTAAAAGGTATCTGCATGGGCATATGAATACAAAGGGTTCAGATAGATAAGGGCAAGTGATGGAGTCATAGAGATGTACAGCACGGAAACAGACCCTTCGGTCCAACCCTTGCTGACCAGATAGCCAACACAATTTTGTCCCAGCTGCCAGCACCTAGCCCATATAGGGGCCAAGTGATGGCAAATGTGACTGGATTAATTCAGGATATCTGGTCAGCTCAGACAAGTTGGGCCAAAGGGTCTGTTTCCGTGCTGTATGACCCTAATTGTCTTCCATTAAAGCAGAAGTGTGGTTTTGAAGACTGGACTTTCAGAGCAGCTTTCATGGATGTTTTGCCCTTACTGGGAGCAGAAGAGCTTGACTGAAGTGTGTTGGTGTTAATGCCTTGATGTCTCATTTTGCTCCTACCTTCCTGGGGTCGTTAACCATTTTGTATCTGCTTCTTCCTCAAGAAGTTGCAGTGCAGGTTCACCCTGAATTGACACACTTTATTTTTGTTCCCCCAAATCAGACCTGCTCACTTTCCGCAGTATCCCAATGTTGTGAAAGATATTAATTTTCAGGTGGAATTATCCAAAATTCAGAGAGATGTCAGTCTTGATGTTTTTGCTTTTCTGTCCCAGTAAGATCCTGAATCAGCACCTTCAGGAGAATTAGTTAGAGTGGAGTGAGAACAGAAGGGGGGAGAGTGAGTGTGGGATGATGCTTTCAATTTTGTGAGTAACAAAAGAAAATAATATTCTGCAGAAAGTAGAATTGCTTGTTCTGAATTTCCACCCTGGACTGACAGTGATGCCTTTTGTAATCTCTTTTTCCAGAGTATTTGAAGATCTGAAGACAGAAGTTTCAAAAGGAACAGATGAAGGCCTTATGCCTGAAATGTTGACTCTCCTGCTCCTTGGATGCTGCCTGACCTGCTGTGCTTTTCCAGCACTGCACTTTTCAACACTGACTCTTCCGCGTCTGCGGTCCTCACTTTCACGTCAATATCTGACAGTCACTCAATCCATCAGGACCGCAACAATTTTTAACTATGATTCTGTGAGAAGGAGCAAAGCGTTTTGGTTCCTGTTTGAGTACGTTTTCAGCATCAGTGAGTCTGGGTGAGTGACCCTACTGTTGCAGCGTGCTGAGCGTGGAGCGTGTAGCAGCTATACGGTGTGGGAAGAGGAATTCACAGCCAGGAGAGGCTGTACACACGTTTGTGTGCACCTGACATGGAGAAACCCAAGGAATCCTGCCCTGTGGAGAAACTGTGGAACTGTAGTGACTGTGGGAAAGGTTTCTGTTTCCCATCTGTCCTGGAGACTCATTGGTGCAGCCACACGGGAAGAGGCCATTCTCCTGCCCCATCTGTGGGAAGGTCTGCAGCAGTTCCTACAACCTGCTGACCCACCGGTGGGTTCACACGGGGGAGAGGCCCTTCACCTGCCCTGAGTGCGGGAAGGCCTTCAGCAATTCCTCCAACCTGGTGAGGCACCAACAAGTTCACATGCCATTGCAGGGGGATTGAAAGTGCGACGGTCGAGTACAATTATCGACTGGACTATCAACCCAGTTCGGGGGATTCCCAGGTTTGAATCCCGTGGCGGCAGATGGTAGAATTCAAACTTGGTCAGAAACCTGGAGTTCAGAATCTAACAAAAAAAAATCTTTTGGGGGGAGGGGTGTAATGGAAAATTATCTATTTACTGTGAAATTAATTATCCATTTACTGTGAAATTTAAAGAGAATGCTTTTCCTTAATTCAATTCTGTACTGAGCTTTGTAAATGCTGCTTTGATGAAAGTTTGCCGTTAGCTTATCTCTGTTTGAATTCTGTAAACATTCAACATGACCTTGCAATAGTCGAACTCAGCGAAAGCTGAAGAACTGTTATGTCTAGGACCAGGGGATGAGAGGATAACAACTTGGGTTTCCCCCAGTCTTTGCCCTTGAGAGTGTGATAAGGAACGCTATAAGGCAAGCATCTGTACAGTGTTTCAGTGCTCTTTGCATTGAGGCATCTGGCTTAGTGTAATGAGTCAATCCTGCAGGATTTAAAAATATAGATCCTTTGTTTGCTCTGGCTAATAATTGAGTCAAGTCGATTTAATTTCCACTACAGGGGAAACCCCATCTGATTTGTTCACATCCTTTTAATGGAAGGAAACTGATTCACTCAGTCGTTCCAGCTGCATCCTTTAACCGGGCTGGCCGACATGTGACTGCAAACCCACAGCAGTCTGGTTGACTCTACACTGCACCCCCTGGCAAATGAGTGGGGAGACACTTAGTTGGAGACAGGGTACGGGTCGAAATTGTTGTGTGAATTGCTCCGGGTTAAGACTGTACCAAGGATCCAATTACAAAGGGACAACTCTATGCTGACCAATAGTAAAGAAAGTGAGGTGAGGTGAGTTGAGGTGGGGGTGTGGGCGTGACCTTGAGTTATTTAATAAGCAGCTACTTTTTCTACGCCTTTTTGCAAGGGGGATCTGAGGCTGTAACAAAGTTGGGTCACAATAAAGGTTATCTGAACTTAGCGCTGGGCTCAGGATCTCATTCCCCATGGGAGACTGATTAGCAAGGTTAGATCTCATGGAATTCAGGGAGAACTAGCCATTTGGATACAGAACTGGCTCAAAGGTAGAAGACAGAGGGTGGTGGTGGAGGGTTGTTTTTCAGACTGGAGGCCTGTGACCAGTGGAGTGTCACAAGGATCGGTGCTGGGTCCTCTACTTTTTGTCATTTACATAAATGATTTGGATGCGAGCATAAGAGGTACAGTTAGTAAGTTTGCAGATGACACCAAAATTGGAGGTGTAGTGGACAGCAAAAAGGTTTACCTCAGATTACAACAGGATCTGGACCAGATGGGCCAGTGGGCTGAGAGGTGGCAGATGGAGTTTAATTCAGATAAATGCGAGGTGCTGCATTTTGGGAAAGCAAATCTTAGCAGGACTTATACACTTAATGGTAAGGTCCGAGGGAGTGTTGCTGACCAAAGTGACCTTGGAGTGCAGGTTCATAGCTCCTTGAAAGTGGAGTCGCGGGTAGATAGGATAGTGAAGGAGGTGTTTGGCATGCTTTCCTTTATTGGTCAGAGTGTTGAGTACAGGAGTTGGGAGGTCATATTGCCGCGTACAGGACATTGGTTAGGCCACTGTTGAAGTATTGCGTGCAGTTCTGGTCTCCTTCCTATCGGAAAGATGTTGTGAAACTTGAAAGGGTTCAGAAAAGATTTACAAGGATGTTGCCAAGGTTGGAGGATCTGACCTACAGGGAGAGGCTGAACAGGCTGGGGCTGTTTTCCCTGGAGCGTCGGAGGCTGAGGGGTGACTTTATAGAGGTTTACAAAATTATGAAGGGCATGGATAGGATAAATAGGCAAAGTCTTTTCTCTGGGGTCGGGGAGTCCAGAACTAGAGGGCATAGGTTTAGGGTGAGAGGGGAAAGATATAAAAGAGACCTAAGTGGCAACCTTTTCATGCAGAGGGTGGTAAGTGTATGGAATGAGCTGCCAGAGGATGTGGTGGAGGCTGATACAATTGCAACATTTGAGGCATTTGGATGGGTATATGAATAGGAAGGGGTTGGAGGGCTATGGGCCGGGTGCTGGCAGGTGGGACTAGATTGGGTTGGAATATCTGGTCGGCATGGGTGGGTTGGACAGAAGGGTCTGTTTCCATGCTGTACGTCTCTATGACTCTATGACCGTCAGTCCAGGGTAGAAAAGAAAAGATAAAGTAAAAACAGAAAAGTGATTTACTCCACCTCCTTCCCAATCTCTATCCTTCTGTCCCTCCTCACCCGGGTAATTAAAACACATACCTGAATTTGCTCCCTCCCTGGATTAACTCTAGTTGCTTCAAGTGAACAGATTTCCCTCTCACTGTCCCTCCCAGGAAGAAGAGTTGTCCAGAGGGAGCAAGTTTCACTCTGAAATTGACAGGGCCATTGTGACGTCAACAATTGGAAGGGGGGGGGGCAAGGCCAACAGCGGGCCCCGCACTGTGCCTGCACTGCCCTGCACAGTTGGTAAATATTTCTTCCCCTTCAGAGAATCCCCACAGTGTAGAAACAGGCTACTCGGCCCAAAGACTACACACCTACCCGCCGAACCCACTCACACCCATTCCCCTACCCCTATTGCTCTGCATGTAGCCCTGACTAATGGCTTTGTTTTGCATCCAGAAGTTACTGCATCCACTGGTGGAAATTCTTCCAAGTTATTTATATTTAACTGGGCTGCAGACGGACTCATATTAACAAACTCTATCCTCCTCTAATTGCCATTCCAAGTTCCAGCATCATCTTCAGCTGGGCTCTTTGCCGAGTCCTTGACTACATGGCGGCCACTGACTAGCACATTTTTCTTCTTGGCGCGGCGCTGAGATTGGCTTTCAGGGCCTTGGACGATGAACTGCCCAAGGTTGGCCCTCTGAGCTGACTGCCATTCACCATAGCGTGATGTAGTGCCACTGCTGAAGTCTGGACTGACAGGAGAGTCAATGCTGTTAAAGTCGCTGTTCGGTTTTGAAAAGAAAATACCACCATTGGATGAGGGAGAACTGCCCAAGTTAAAGGAACTATTTGGAGAGTCGAGGAATAACTGTACTCTAGTCCCTTTCGGTGTTTCAGTGTTACTGCCCTTTGTCTCTCTCTGGTTACTTTCATTCCAATCGCGATAGCACCAGGCAGATTTTAGTCCCTTGACAGAGGATGTTTTTGCAGGAGTTGATGGACCATTCGGAATAACTTGGTTTGCCTGTTCTCTTAAAAAATTTAAAAGGAAGGATACAAAGTCTCTCCGCAAGGAATTATACTCCAGAAGTTTGCCACTCAATTCACCACCCTATTGTACTCCATGCTACTTTCTCCCACCCCCACCCTCCTCTAGCTTGGTGGGCGGCACGGTGGCACAGTGGTTAGCACTGTTGCCTCACAGTGCCTGAGACCCGGGTTCAATTCCCGCCTCAGGCGACTGACTGTGTGGAGTTTGCACGTTCTCCCCGTGTCTGCGTGGGTTTCCTCTGGGTGCTCCGGTTTCCTGCCACAGTCCAAAAATGTGCAGGTCAAGGTGAATTGGCCATGCTAAATTGCCTGTAGTGTTAGGTAAGAGGTAAGTGTAGGGTATGGGTGGGTTGCGTTTCGGCGGGTCAGTGTGGACTTGTTGGGCCGAAGGGCCTGTTTCCACACGGTAATGTAATCTAATCTAATATACTTAACCTGCACAACCCTGGGCACTATGGGTAATTTAGCGTGGTCAATCCACCCTAATCTGGACAATGTTCAAAATCACACAACTTTAGGTTAAAGTCCAACAGTTTATTAGGAAACATTAGCACTGCTTCATCAGGTAGTTGTGGAGAATAAGATCATAAGGCACAGAATTTATGGAAAAACATTACAGTGTCCTCCCACTGAAATTATATATTGAACAAACTTGGATTGTTAAGTCTTTCATATATTAGAATAGGTTGCAGGTATCATTATGTAAATTCCAGAACTTCCTGTAAGGCACCTTCAAGATAGCCTAAGGTTTTCATAACAAAAGGTGACATCTCAGCTCAGAGAATGCATTAAAGGTGTGAGGTCAGAGTCTGTCTGTTTTTTAATCTTCAGTTAGACTGGCTATAGAGTCATAGAGATGTATAACACGGAAACAGACCTTTCGGTCCAACCTGGCCATGCCGACCTGATATCCCAACCCAATCTAGTTCCATCTGCCAGCACGTGGCCCATATCCCTCCAGTCGCCTTTTAAATGTTGCAATTGTACCAGCCTTCACCACTTCCTCTGCCAGCTCATTCCATACACGTACCACCCGCTGTGTGAAAAAGTTGCACTTTAGGTCTCTTTTTTTTTATATCTTTCCCCTCTCACCCTAAACCGATGCCCCCTAGTTCTGGACTCCCCAATGCCAGGGAAAAGACTTTGTCTATTTATCCTATTGATGCCCCTCATAATTTTATGAATCTCTATATGGTCACCCCTCAGCCTCCAGTACTCCAAGGAATAGCCCTAGCCTATTCAGCCCTTCCTTATACCTCAAGTCCTCCAACCTTGGCAACATCCTTGTAAATGTTTTCTGAACCCTTTCAACTTTCACAACATCTTTCTGTTAGGAAGGAGACCAGAATTGCATGCAATATTCCAACAGTGGCCTAACCAATGTCCTGTACAGCTGCAACATGACCTCCCAACTCCTGTACTCCATACTCTGATCACTAAAGGAAAGCATACCAAACGCTGCCTTCAGTATCCTATTTACCTGCGACTCCACTTTCAAGGAGCTATGAACCTGCACTCCAAGGTCTCTTTGTTCAGCAACACTCCCTCGGACCTTACCATTAAGTATAAAGTCCTGCCAAGATTTGCTTTCCCAAAATACAGCACCTCAAAGAATCTAAATTAAACTCCATTTGACACTTCTCAGCCCATTGGCTCATCTGATTAAGATCCCATTGTAATCTGAGGTAATCTTCGCTGTCCACTACACCTCCAAGTTTGGTGTCATCAGCAAACCTACTACCTATACTTCATATGCTCACATCCAGGTCAAGTAGTGGACCCATTATCTATTATTGAAGTGGAATTTACAAGATGTTACATGTATTGACTGCCTGCAGATTGTGCAGTTTTTGAGCACAGTGGAATGTATCTGCAAACATCATGCTGCAAATACAAAATCACCCTCGTGTGTGTGTGTGTGTGTTTGTGTGTGTGAGAGAGAGAGAGATAGAGAAAAAGTCTATTTCCATGCTGTATATCTCTGTCTATTTGACAACAGATGCTTTATTTCTGTTGGTGTAAATGTTGTAAATCATAGCTGGGTACTAATATTTAGATGTAAGGGTGACATAATTCCTCCAGTAGGGCACTGTAAGAATCCTGGGAGAAACCTATTTCTGGTTTACTTCCTCATGAACAAACATTAAGCACAAGCGCCTATTTATTTATGATTTTGTTTCATTTTTCTTGTTTGATTCCCTGCTGTGACTACACCCTGGGTCTGGATGGTTGTCAGGCTGGGAGATTGTGAGTTGGATGTCAATTGAATGTTTTATTGTTCCAGAAGATGGTGGGGGTTGGGTGAAAGCTTTAGCAGAAATCCAGCAGAGCTGAGAACAAACCGACCTCTTACTCTGTGGGAACAGGGAATTCAACGGAGGACAGAAAAATCAGGATCTGAAACCTGAGCTGACACCAGACTACCCCGCGATCAGTGCTTTGATTAGCAGTGCCAACCCTCTACCTTTACTGAGCTTCCCATTTGATTACCCCTCGATATTTAGGACCCAATCCTTATTATCCTGAAGCTATGTCTCTGCAAGGAGTAACAGATCATAATTATTCTCTTCAATGTATGCAGTCAATTCATTCACTTTTGTTACAATGCAGCACACGTTCTGATGTGCCTTTTTCAGTTTGCATTTTTGTGATCTTTAAAACCAGTTTTGATTGCTGGGACATTTCCTCTCCTTGTCTGTTTCTATTGTTCTCTGATGTACATTTTCCACATCACTATATTGCTAACTTGCCTTGATATAATTGGCTATGCTAAATTGCCCAGTGTCCAGGGATATGCAGGTTAGGTGGGTTAGCCATGGGAAATGCAGGGTTATAGTTTCATAGTAATAGAAGCAGGAGGCGGCTATTTGGCCCATCCAGCGTGCTCCACCATTCATTAAGATCATGGCTGATCTTTACATCATCTCAGCTCCTCCTCCCTGCGTTATTCCCCTACCGTACAAAAACCCATCCAACTGTGTCTTGAACATACTTAATGAAGCTGCCTCTCCTGCTTCCTTGGGCAGACAATTCCATAGATTCACTAGTCTCCAGGAAAAGGAGTTTCTCCTCATCTCTGTCCTAAATCTACTCCCCCTAATCTTGAGGCCTAGTCACAGCCACCAGCAGAAATTACTGGATAGATTAGTGCTTCATCCCCACAATGCAATGAATTCCCACTTTCCACCAAAAATCCTGGATGTACTCACTCATTTGCTGTCTCACAAATGAAAAATTTCATTGCAACTTATACCACTCCCAGTAAGGGCAAAACACTCCCAGAAGTGTTCACAGTCACACTTCTGCTTTCACCGAAGACAATAGAGTCTTCCAGCATGGAAACAAACCGTTGCGTCCAACTAGTCATGCTGACCAGATATCTCAAATTAATAGAGTTCCTTTTGCCAGCATTTGGCCCGTATGACTCTAATCATGTACCCATCCAGGTCCCTTTTAAATGTTGTAATTGTACCAGCCTCCGCCACTTCCTCTGGCAGCTCTTTCCAGACATGCATCACCCTCTGTGTGAAAAGGTTGCCCCTCAAATCCCTTTCCCCACTCACCTTAAACCTATGCCTCTCTCGTTCTGGACTCCCCTACCCTGTGAAAAAGACTTTGGGTATTCAGCCTATCCATGCCCCTTATAAACTTCGATAAGGTTATTAAAGTACAGATTTGAGATGGCCCTGGGAATCCCTTATGAATTCAACCTGTAAGCCTCTCTCGGTTTGTCCCGGAGATCATACTCTTTGGGAGTCTGGAATAAAAAAACCTCTTTCAGACAGTTTAGTTTAATGTTAGTCACTTACCAATAGTATTACTGTTAAAACATAACACTGATACTGAGAAGCTAAACTAACTGGGTTCTAATAACCCAGGAGAGTAGGATATCGGCTCTTCAAGACCCCTGGCAGGCTACTCTGCTGTACTGTCTCAAACAGGCTTCATTTATACAAAACATTTATAAAAAGCACTGCATGTTCTTAATTAGGCAGATAACAGTAAAACACAATAATTCATAAGGAAGAAAAGTGAATTGACAGATCTGTGCGCAAGAGACTGATCACTCCTGCAGGCCTTGAGCTATCCGTCAGGTGGGAAAAACAAATCCAGCCGAGTTAGGTATCTGTTGGTAAGACAAGTTCCTATAAAGAAGTACCAGTCTAAATTAAGTGGGAGATGGCATAAGGTAATGTGTTGCTGGAAAAGCGCAGCAGGTCAGGCAGCATCCAAGGAACAGGAGAATCGACATTTCGGGCATTAGCCCTTCTTCAGGAATTAGGAAAGAGGGGTAATAAGAATCCATTATAATTGATAGGACCTGACCGTCAATTACAAAGCTTTTGATAGTACCAAGTTTCATTTCAGGGTCAGAATCAATCACAGTCGTGAATTTCATAAGGGAACAGCCGTGAATGTTATCACTCGGTGTCCTGTTTACACAGATTCACTGATGTGTTCTTAATTGCCTTTGAGTATCCTGTTGTCACTTGGTGAGAACAGATGTTTCTTTCTTCTGCATAACTTGGGTTCTCCCTTTTTTTCCCGAGCCTCCCTGCCTGTCTGTCTATTTTATAGTGTGCAGCAAGTGTGTCCTATAATTCAACATTACATTTTAGTCTAAACATTTAAAGGACAAGTTTTAAGGCTACAGACTTGCTCAGCCTCGTCTCAACCACCAGCAGAAATGATTGGATAGAGTAGTGCAATGAATTCCCACTTTCCACCAAAATCCCAGATGTACTCACTCACTTGGTTGCTGCCTAACGAAGGAAACATTTCACTGTAACTTCTTCTGCTCACAGGAAGGGCAAAACATTTTTGAAAGCTGCTGTGAAAGTCCAGTCTTCACAACCACACTTCTGCTTTCACCAAAGATGATTAGAGTCATGCAGCGCGGAAACAGACCCTTCAGCCCAAATCATCCATGCTGATTAGATATCCAAAATTAATCTAGTTCCATTTGCCAGCATTTGGCCCATATCCCTCTAAACCCTTCCTATTCATGGACCCATCCAGATGCCATTTAAATGTGATCATTGTATTAGCCTCCACCACTTCCTGCAGCAGCTCTTTCCATCACGCACCACTGTCTTTGTGAAAGTGTTGCCCCTCGGGTCCCTTTCCCCTTAAAACTCACCTTAAACCTCTGCCCCTCTAGTTCAGACTCCACTACCCTGGGAAAAAGACTTTGGGTATTCACCCAATTCCTGCACCTTTAAACTTCAATAAACTTCAACTTCAACCTCAGCCTCCGATGCTCCAGGGAAAATTATCCCTGGCCTATTCCCGCCTCAGGCGACTGACTGTGTGGAGTTTGCACGTTCTCCTCGTGTCTGCGTGGGTTTCCTCCGGGTGCTCCGGTTTCCTCCCACAGTCCAAAGATGTGCAGGTCAGGTGAATTGGCCATGCTAAATTGCCCGTAGTGTTAGGTAAAAGGGGTTAATGTAGGGGAATGGGTGGGTTGCGCTTCGACGGGGCGGTGTAGACTTGTTGGGCCGAAGGGCCTGTTTCCACACTGTAAGTAATCTAATCTAATCTAATCTAATCTAATCTAATCTATTCAGCCTCTCCCTGTAGCTCAAGCCCTCCAAATCTGCTAACCACCTTGCAAATCTTTTCCGAGCACTTTCAAAATTTCACAACCTCCTTCTATAGGACAGAGACCAGAATTACATGCAACTTTCCAAAAGTGGGCTAACCAATGTCTTGTACAGTCACAACATGATATCCCAACTCCTTTACTCAATGCTCTGATCAATGAAAGAAAGCATAGGAAATGCCTTCTTCACTGTCCTATCTACACTGTCCTACCTAACTATCACTTTCAAGGAACTATGAATCTGCACTCCAAGGTCTCTTTGTTCTGCAACACGCTCCTTAAGTGTGTTGGTCATGCCTGGATTGCTTGACCAAAATACAAACCTCACATATCTCTAAATTAAACTCCATCTGCCAGTCCTCGGCCCATTGGTCCATCCAATCAATTCTAATTGATAGTGAACTCTTTTTCCTCTCTCATTCCCTGGAAGCTGACACACTCTTCTTCCACTCTCGCTTTGTTGAACTTAATCCCTGCCGTACCTCACCCTGAAGGATCTGGTTCAAGATAATTAACAGGCCACACTCAGAGGGGATCTAATTGAAACATACAGAACCCTGAACAGCCTGGACTGAGTGGACATTGGGAAGATGTTTCCATTGGTCGGAGAAACTAGGACCCGAGGGCACAGCCTTGGAATGAAGGGAAGACCTTTTAGACTGGAGATAAGGAGGGGACTCCTTCAGCCAATGAGTGGTGAATCCGTGGAATCCATTGCCAACTAATGCTGTGCAGGTCAGGTCACTGAGGATATTTAAGACTGAGCTAGATAGGTTCTTGCGTATCAAGGAGATTGAGGGTTATGGGGAGAAAGCCGGAGAATGGGTTTGAGAAACTGATCAGCCACAATCGTATGGTATGAACAGACCTGATGGGCTGAAGGGCCTAATTTCTGCTCCTGTGTCTTATGGTCTCTTGCTGTCCTGGACACAGTGGGAGAATTGGGAGCAGGAGTAGGCCATTTGGTCTTTCAAGTCTGCACCAGGATTGAACAGATCATAACTGGATATGAATATACTTACATCCCGGTGGATGGCTGAGACTTTTTCACTGGAGCACAGGAGGTTGAGAGGTGACCTGAAACAAGTTTAAAAAACCATGAGGAGTATAGATGAGGGGAATGGCAGGTGCCGTTTCCTTAGGGTGGGGGTTTAAAGATTAGGGAGCAAATTCTTAAGATGAGAGGAGAAAGATTTTAAAAAGAATTCAAAATATATTTTAAAAAAAAGACATGAGGAGCATTTTTTTTTGAGTGGTTTGTGTGTGGAATGAATGTCCAGAGGAAGTGGTGGATGCACGTATGGTTACAACGACATTTGGAGAATTACATGAATATGAAAGATTTAGAGGGACACGGGCCAAAAACTGGCAGGTGGGACAAGTTTAGTTTGAGAACACAGTCAGCATGGACTAGTTGGACTGAAGGGTGTGTTTCTGTGCTATCTGACTCTGTAACTGTTCTGAACTCGTCTTCAAACTATTTTCTTGCTTTCACCCATAAACTCCACTTTCAAGGAACTATGACCCTTCATTCCAAGGTCTCTTTCTTCTGCAACATTCCCCTTAACTGTGTAAGTCCTGCCTAGATTGCTTGACCAAAATGCAACGCCTCACATTTCTCCAAATTAAACTCCATCTACCACTCTTTAGCCCATCACCTCATCTGATCAATTCTAATTTAGAGTGAACTCTCTTTCCTCTCTCATTCCCTAGAAGTTAAAAATCTCCAATCCACACACTCCCTCCATTCTCACTTTGCTGAACCTAATCCCTACTGTACCTCATCCTGAAGGGTCTGGTTCATGCTGATTAACAGGCCCACACTCTGGGAGGATCTAATTGAGACATACAGAATACTGAATGGCCTGAACAGAGTGGAAGTTGGGAAGATGTTTCCATTCAAAGGAGAGACTAGAACCAGTGGTCACAACCTTAGAGTAGATTAGATTAGATTCCCTACAGTGTGGAAACTGGCCCTTTGGCCTAACTAGTCCACACTGACCCTCCGAAGAGTAACCCGCCCGGTCCCATTCCCCCATATTTACACCTATGGGCAATTTAACATGATCAATTCACCTAACCTGCATATCTTTAGTCTGTGGGAGGAAACCAGAGCACCTGGAGGAAACCCATGCAGACACAGGGAGAATGTGCAAACTCCACACAGACCGTCGCCCGAGTAAAGGGAAGACCTTTTAGAATGGAGATAAGGAGAAACTTCTTCAGCCAGAGAGCAGTGAATCTGTGGATGTCACAGAAGGCTGTGGAGGCCAGGTCAGTGAGGATATTTAAGACTGAGATGGAGATCTTCTTGAGTATCAAGGGGATCGAGGGTTATGGGGAGAAAGTGGGAAAATGGGGTGGAGAAACTTATCAGGAGGAGAAAGTGAGGACTGCAGATGCTGGAGATCAGAGCTGAAAATGTGTTGCTGGAAAAGCGCAGCAGGTCAGGCAGCATCCAAGGAGCAGGAGAATCGATGTTTCGGGCATGAGCCCTTCTTCAGGAAGCCCTCCTGAAGAAGGGCTCATGCCCGAAACGTCGATTCTCCTGCTCCTTGGATGCTGCCTGACCTGCTGCGCTTTTCCAGCAACACATTTTCAGGGAGAAACTTATCAGTCATTATTGAATAGTGGAGCAGTCCTGACGGGCTGAATGGCCTAATTTCTGCTCCGATCTCTTATGGTCTATTGCTGTCCTGGACACAGTGTGAGAATTGGGAGCAGGAGTAAGCCATTTGGTCTTTCGAGTCTGCACCAGCATTGAACAGATCATAACTGAATACATCTAGTTGGATACTCTGGGACCTTTTCATTGGAGGAGGTTGAGAGGTGACCTTGCAGAGGTTTATAAAATCATGAAGCACAGAGAGGCATGCTTTTTGTGGAACCCTACAGGAGTTTTCTGATCACAGAATCATACAGTACAGAAAAGGCCCTTTGGCCCATCAAGTGTGTACCACCAAAATATTGCCACTTACACTAGATTCATACAGCTGTACAGCATGGAACCGGACTCTTTGGTGTCCAAAACTAGAGGGCATAGGTTAAGGTGAGAGGGGAAGGGGGATCTAAGGGGTAACCTTTTCACACAGAAGGTGATGCATGTATGGGATGAGCTACCGGAGGGAGTGGTGGGACTGGGACAATTATAATATTTCAAAGTTATTTGGATGGATACATGAGTTGAGAGATAGATGGTACAAATTCTGGCAAATCGGATGAGATTAATTTCAGTTTAATCAGAGTGGCCACGTTGGACGGAAAGGTCAGTTTCCGTACTCTCCAGCTCAATGGTGGGGACATAACCTGTGTCCACATTCCCCCCTCCACCCTGCCACTTGTTCCCAGGCTCTGACCTACACAACATCATTGGGTCACCCAGACCCTGACAATTTCCAAATAGCTCCGGGCATTTCTCACAAGCATCACTCAGATTGTCAGCCGCTGTCAGAAACTTTAGTTGTCCTTTCTGTCCAACCTTCAGCACTGGGCGTGCATTCTCTGTACCCATTGTGGGATCGTGTTCAAATAGCGACCAAAATTAGCGACTGGCGAAAATAGCCTCTTTATTCAGCAACTGCAAGTTGCACAAGTTTGAGGTGGTGACGGAATCCTGAAATACTGTCCTTACAGCAGCCTCTTTACACACAGTTCTTACAGAGATTAACACTCCGTCACTATGGTGTCCCATTGTTTTATCTATTGGACACAAACGCTGGCTGCTACTCCTGATAGGATTGAGATTGTCTGTGTGGTCTGCTTGCAGAATTAAGAGGTGTTAGTCCTTTAGTCTTTTAATCTAGCAAATGTCAGTAAAAACCCTAGTACTGGATTAGTGGTGCTGGAAGAGCACAGCAGTTCAGGCAGCATCCAACGAGCAGCGAAATCAACGTTTCGGGCAAAAGCCCTTCATCAGGAATAAAGGCAGTGAGCCTGAAGCATGGAGAGATAAGCTAGAGGAGGGTGGGGGTGGGGAGAGAGTAGCATAGAGTACAATGGGTGAGTGGGGGAGGAGATGAAGGTGATAGGTCAAGGAGGAGAGGGTGGAGTGAATAGGTGGAAAAGAAGATAGGCAGGTCGGACAAGTCAAGGAGACAGTAACTGAGCTGCAAGTTTGAAACTAGGATGAGGTGGGGGAAGGGGAAATGAGGAAGCTGTTGAAGTCCACATTGATGCCCTGGGGTTGAAGTGTTCCGAGGCGGAAGATGAGGCGTTCTTCCTCCAGGCGTCGGGTGGTGAGGGAGCGGCGGTGAAGGAGGCCCAGGACCTCCATGTCCTCGGCAGAGTGGGAGGGGGAGTTGAAATGTTGGGCCACGGGGCGGTTTGGTTGATTGGTGCGGGTGTCTCGGAGATGTTCCCTAAAGCGCTCTGCTAGGAGGCGCCCAGTCTCCCCAATGTAGAGGAGACCACATCGGGAGCAACGGATACAATAAATGATATTGGTGGATGTGCAGGTGAAACTTTGATGGATGTGGAAGGCTCCTTTAGGGCCTTGGATAGAGGTGAGGGAGGAGGTGTGGGCACAGGTTTTACAGTTCCTGCGGTGGCAGGGGAAAGTGCCAGAATGGGAGGGTGGGTCGTCGGGGGGTGTGGACCTGACCAGGTAGTCACGGAGGGAACGGTCTTTGCGGAAGGCGGAAAGGGGTGGGGAGGGAAATATATCCCTGGTGGTGGGGTCTTTTTGGAGGTGGCGAAAATGTCGGTGGATGATTTGGTTGATGCGAAGGTTTGTAGGGTGGAAGGTGAGCACCAGGGGCGTTCTGTCCTTGTTACGGTTGGAGGGGTGGGGTCTGAGGGCGGAGGTGCGGGATGAGGACGAGATGCGTTGGAGGGCATCTTTAACCACGTGGGAAGGGAAATTGCGGTCTCTAAAGAAGGAGGCCATCTGGTGTGTCCTATGGTGGAACTTGTTCTCCTGGGAGCAGATACGGCGGAGGCGGAGAAATTGGGAATACGGGATGGCATTTTTGCAAGAGATAGGGTGGGAAGAGGTGTAATGCAGGTAGCTATGGGAGTCAGTGGGTTTGTAAAAAATGTCAGTGTCAAGTCGGTCGTCACTAATGGAGATGGAGAGGTCCAGGAAGGGGAGCGAGGTGTCAGAGATAGTCCAGGTAAATTTAAGGTCAGGGTGGAATGTGTTGGTGAAGTTGATGAATTGCTCAACCTCCTCCCGTTCCCTCCGTGACTACCTGGTCAGGTCCACACCCCCCTACGACCCACCCTCCCATTCTGGCACTTTCCCCTACCACCGCAGGAACTGTAAAACCTGTGCCCACATCTCCTCCCTCACCTCTATCCAAGGCCCTAATGGAGCCTTCCACATCCATCAAAGTTTCACCTGCACATCCACCAATATCATTTATTGTATCCGTTGCTCCCGATGTGGTCTCCTCTACATTGGGGAGACTGGGCGCCTCCTAGCAGAGCGCTTTAGGGAACATCTCCGAGACACCCGCACCAATCAACCAAACCGCCCCGTGGCCCAACATTTCAACTCCCCCTCCCACTCTGCCGAGGACATGGAGGTCCTGGGCCTCCTTCACCGCCGCTCCCTCACCACCCGACGCCTGGAGGAAGAACGCCTCATCTTCCGCCTCGGAACACTTCAACCCCAGGGCATCAATGTGGATTTCAACAGCTTCCTCATTTCCCCTTCCCCCACCTCATCCTAGTTTCAAACTTGCAGCTCAGTTACTGTCACCTTGACTTGTCCGACCTGCCTATCTTCTTTTCCACCTATTCACTCCACCCTCTCCTCCTTGACCTATCACCTTCATCTCCTCCCCCACTCACCCATTGTACTCTATGCTACTCTCTCCCCACCCCCACCCTCCTCTAGCTTATCTCTCCATGCTTCAGGCTCACTGCCTTTATTCCTGATGAAGGGCTTTTGCCCGAAACGTTGATTTCGCTGCTCGTTGGATGCTGCCTGAACTGCTGTGCTCTTCCAGCACCACTAATCCAGTATTTGATTTTCAGCATCTGCAGTCATTGTTTTTACCTCGTAAAAACCCTAGGCCTGCATGCTCTAAATAAGTTGGACATTGTACCTGCACTGAATAAAAGAATAAAGGATATTAAACTGCTTACTGCAGCTGGGTCATGAAATTTCTTTAGTATTTGCCAGCGTGAGTTTCATTTATTCCTGCAATTTCTGCGAGTTGAAGAAACTGTTTGATGCTCTGTATCTGTGCAGGTCCCGAGAGGTGGTTGGTAAGGACTGATTAATATCATAATTTTTCATGGAGACAAGATGGCATGGGATGGTATTGTTCTGAATACATTACTGCGTTCAAAGTTAGCTTTTGATGTAGAAATAACTGCTTGTAACAAGAGCTGTTAAGGGTTGAAGGTGTGAAAAAGCAGGAATGACTTGAAAGGTGTTTTAATTTAGTCTATTTTATAAATAGACTACAAAACCGCGGTTTTATGAATGAATGAAGCCGCATTATAGGAAGGAGTTATGAATGAATCAAACGGGAATGCAGTATTATTAGATATAGGGCACTTGTGAACAGGTTAGAAAAGACTTATGAATGAGTAAATAGAAAGCGTTGTGAGTGGGTTAGTAAAGAGACCACTTTATAATACAACATTGGACAGCCTTGCAGGTGTAAGCTGCAGTGAAGGGATCTGTGGCGTGAGGTCTGGCTCTGAGACTCAGAAGGGAAAGGGGGAGAGGAGGAGAGCGCTAGTTATAGGAGACTCTCTAGTTAGAGGGACGGACAGGCGGTTCTCTGGACATGGGCGAGACTCTCGGATGGTTTGTTGCCTCCCGGGTGCCAGGGTCCGAGACGTCTTGGACCGTGTCTTTAGAATCCTTAAGGGGGAGGGTGTGCAGCCAGAAGTCGTGGTACACATTGGCACCAACGACATTGGTAGGAAGAGGGGTGGGGAGGTCATTCAAGAGCTCAAGGAGTTAGGCTGGAAGCTAAAAGCTAGGACAGACAGAGTCGTCATCTCTGGGTTGTTGCCGGTGCCACGTGACAGTGAGGCAAGGAATAGGGAGAGAGTGCAGTTGAACACGTGGCTGCAAGGATGGTGTAGGAGGGAGGGCTTCAGGTATTTGGACAATTGGACTGCATTCTGGGGAAGGTGGGACCTGTACAAACAGGACGGGTTACACCTGAACCAGAAGGGCATCACTATCCTGGGAGGTAGGTTTGCTAGCACTCTTCGGGGGGATTTAAACTAATTTGGCAGGGGGATGGGATCAGACTTGTAGTCCAGCAAGTAAGCTAGCTGTGTGTCAGGATGTCCAAGACTGTAGGGAGGCTGTGGAGAAGGTAGCACTGACAGGGAATACTTGCGGACACAGAGATGGGCTCAAGTGTGTATACTTCAATGCAAGGAGTATCAGAAATAAGGTGGGTGAACTTAAGGCGTGGATCGGTACCTGGGACTACGATGTTGTGGCCATCACGGAAACGTGGATAGAAGAGAGACAGGAATGGCTGTTGGAGGTTCCTGGTTACAGATGTTTCAGTAAGATTAGGGAGGGTGGCGTTGCTAATTAGAAATGGTATAACGGCTGCAGAAAGGCAGTTTGAGGGGGATCTGCCTTTGGAGGTAGTATGGGCTGAAGTCAGAAATAGGAAAGGTGCAGTCACCTTGTTGGGTGTTTACTATAGGCCCCCCAATAGCAGCAGAGATGTGGAGAAACAGATTGGGAAGCAGATTTTGGAAAGGTGCAGAAGCCACAGGGTCGTAGTCATGGGCGACTTCAACTTCTCACATATTGATTGGAAACTCTTTAGATCAAGTAGATTGGATGGGGCGGTGTTTGTGCAGTGTGTCCAGGAAGCTTTTCTAACTCAGTATGTAGATTGTCCAACCAGAGGGGAGGCCATATTGGATTTGGTACTCGGTAATGAACCGGGACAAGTGGTGGGCTTGTTAGTGGGTGAACATTTTGGTGATGGTGACCACAATTCTGTGACTTTCACCTTGGTTATGGAGAGAGATAGGTACGCACAACAAGGTAGATTTTACAATTGGGGGAAGGGAAATTACGATCCTGTAAGACAGGATTTGAGGAGCATACGTTGGGAGCATAGGCTGTCAGGGAAGGATGTGGTGGAAATGTGGAACTTTTTCAAGGAGCAGATACGACGTGTCCTTGATATGTATGTACCTATCAGGCAGGAAAGAAATGGTCGTGTGAGGGAGCCTTGGTTGACGAGGGAGGTTGAATGTCTAGTAAAGAGGAAGAAGGAGGCCTACATAAGGTTGAGGAAACAAGGTTCAGACAGAGCAGTGGAGGGATACAGGATAGCCAGAAGGGACCTGAAGAAAGGGATTAGGAGAGCTAAGAGAGGGCATGAAAAATCCTTGGCGGATAGGATCAAGGATAACCCCAAGGCATTTTATGCGTATGTGAGAAACCTGAGAATGACGAGAACGAGGGTAGGTCCGATCAAGGACAGTAGTGGGAGATTGTGTATTGAGTCGGAAGAGATAGGAGAGGTCTTGAACAAGTACTTCTCTTCAGTATTTACGAACGAGAGGGACTGTATTGTTGAAGAGGAGAGTGTGAAACGGACTGGTAAGCTAGAAGAGATACTTGTTAGGAAGGAAGATGTGTTGGACATTTTGAACAACTTGAGGATAGACAAGTCCCCCGGGCCTGACGGGATATATCCTAGGATTATGTGGGAAGCAAGAGAGGAAATTGCAGTACCGTTGGCAATGATCTTCTCGTCTTCACTGTCAACGGGGGTAGTACCAGGGGACTGGAGAGTAGCGAATGTTGTGCCCCTGTTCAAAAAAGGGAATAGGGATAACACCGGGAATTACAGGCCAGTTAGTTTTACTTCTGTGGTAGGCAAAGTAATGGAAAGGGTACTGAGGGATAGGATTTATGAGTATCTGGAAAGACACTGCTTGATTAGGGACAGCCAGCACAGATTTGTGAAGGGTAGGTCTTGCCTTACAAGTCTTATTAAATTCTTCGAGGAAGTGACCAAGCATTTGGATGAGGGTAGATCAGTGGATGTAGTGTACATGGATTTTAGTAAGGCATTTGATAAGGTTCCCCATGGTAGGCTTATGCGGAAAGTCAGGAGGCATGAGATAGAGGGAAATTTGGCCAATTGGATAGAAAACTGGCTAACCGGTCGAAGTCAGAGAGTGGTGGTAGATGGTAAATATTCAGCCTGGAGCCCAGTTACAAGTGGAGTTCCACAGGGATCAGTTCTGGGTCCTCTGCTGTTTGTAATTTTTATTAATGACTTGGATGAGGGAGTCGAAGGGTGGGTCAGTAAATTTGCAGATGATACGAAGATTGGTGGAGTTGTGGACAGTGAAGAGGGCATTTGTCGTTTGCAAAGGGACTTAGATATGATGCAGAGCTGGGCTGAGGAGTGGCAGATGGAGTTCAACTCTGCCAAGTGTGAGGTTGTCCATTTTGGAAGAACAAATAAGAATGCGGAATACAGGGTTAATGGTCGGGTTCTTAGTCAGTTGGAGGAACAGAGGGATCTTGGGGTCTATGTAAATAGATCTTTGAAAGTTGCCACTCAGGTGGATAGAGTTTGTAAGAAGGCCTATGGTGTATTATCGTTCATTAGCAGAGGGATTGAATTCAAGAGTTGTGAAGTGATGTTGCAGCTGTACAGGACTTTGGTTAGGCCACATTTGGAGTACTGTGTGCAGTTCTGGTCGCCTCACTTTAGGAAAGATGTGGAAGCTTTGGAGAGGGTGCAGGGAAGATTTACCAGGATGTTGCCTGGAATGGAGAATAGGTCGTACGAGGATAGGTTGAGAGTTCTCGGCCTTTTCTCGTTGGAACGGCGAAGGATGAGGGGTGACTTGATAGAGGTTTATAAGATGATCAGGGGAATAGATAGAGTAGACAGTCAGAAACTTTTTCCCCGGGTACAAGAGAGTGTTACAAGGGGACATAAATTTAAGGTGAAGGGTGGAAGGTATAGGGGAGATGTCAGGGGTGGGTTCTTTACACAGAGAGTGGTGGGGGCATGGAATGCGCTGCCCGTGGGAGTGGTAGAGTCAGAATCATTGGCGACCTTTAAGCGGCAATTGGATAGGTACATGGATGGGTGCTTAATCTAGGATAGAAGTTCGGCACAACATCGTGGGACGAAGGGCCTGTTCTGTGCTGTATTGTTCTATGTTCTATGTTCGAACATCTCACACCATGTTATCGTCCTCACAGCCTCATGGAAAGGGAGAAAGCGGAGCCAATCTTTACACAGAGTAAACTTCTTCACAGAGATAAACATGACGCGTATGCACCTCCCAACCCTACTGCTTGTTCCAAATCAGTAAGTGTGTCTTAAATAGGTGTTCAATTCACCAAGGAATGTATGTCCTCTTGAAAACTAATAGAAGTCACACCCACAAAGCTTCCAAACGTTCTCTACTCGGTGTGACTGGATTGTTGTCTGAACAGATGGGATGACTGACTGAATCCCTTCCCGCACTCGGGGCAGGTGAACGGTCTCTTCCCCAGTGTGGACAGGCTGGTGTCTCCGCTGGGAAGACCAATCAATGAATCCCTTCCCGCACATGGAGCAGGTGAACGGCCTCTCCCTGGTGTGGACCTGCTCCGTCATATGAAAGAAAACTAGATTTACAATTTAAGGCCAAACATGCTATTCTGCTAAGTTATTCCAATTAATTGGTAATTTTTTTTGTTTAAAAATGTGAAAACTTAGTGTACAGTTCTTCCAGTTAATCACTGGTATTCAAATTTCTCTTCAGAATCAATCATAACAAAACTGGGTGTCACTGTGGGATTTTAAATCTGTAGGGTGTGCTTGGTAAAGTTTGAATGAACAATATTTCAAAGTGAATTTTATCGTGTTCAGTACCAAGATTTTCTGGAGAGGAAAGATTTGCCCACAAAATAAGTGTTGGTTCTGTAGAAAATGAGTCTGGGGACTCAATAACAGGATAAAGAGACGACAGATGAATTGAAAAGAGCTTGAATGTCTTTACTAGAGAGGATACAAGAAACACCCTGGTACTAGCTGTAAATCAGGAATTGAAAGGGAGGGAGGAACTGAAGAAAATTACAATTACCAGGGAAGTAGAACTGAGTAAACTGTTGGAACTACGGGTTGACAAGTCCCAGGTATCCGAAGGATTTCATCCGACACTCAAAGAAAAACTGGCTAGTGAAATAGTTAATGCATTGGTTTTAATTTTCCAAACCACACTAGTTTCAGGGAAGGTTTCTTTAGATTGGAAAACTCCTTTCTTCAATAAGGGAGACCGAGAACAGGAAACTGTGTCATAGAGAAAATGTTCAAAGCTATTATTAAAGATTTTATGACAGGGCACTCGTATAAGTTCAAGGTTATCAGGCAGCGTGAATATGTTTTTGTCAATGGGAAATAATGTTGTAATAATGTTTTGAAGAACGGCCTCTCCCCACTGCGACTGAGCTGATGAATCTAAAGTACCGACAGGGAATGGAATCCCTAGTCTCCACTTTTCCACAACTTCTTCGCAGTTCTGGTGTCCTTTTGTCTCTCGGTTTCCGATGAACAATTGAAACTGTGATCACACTCAGTAAGTACGTACAGTTACCTCCTGCTACGAAGAGTGTAAGGGCTCTTCAGTCTGTGTAACTGGTTACAGCTCCTTCCCACAGTCAGCTCACTAGGACACTCTCTCTCAACAAGGGGAAAAGACATACAAACGTTGAGCAACGAGACAAAATGAAAAAGCAATAACATGTCGAACCACGGGGCAAAAAATTGTGGCTCTGTCCTTTTTATTTTCTTTCGGCATTTGGACTCTTAAAATTTGCCAGGAACACCATCCACGTAGAGCATACTGCGCATGTTTGCCGGTGTCAGCAAAGCTGTGCGCATGCCCACCAGTGTCAGCAAAATACTGGGCATGCTCATCGCTGTCCGCAAAAAAAGGCGCGCGACCTTTTCTTGATTGACCAATAGAGAAACCTGGAGGACCGGAAGGAGTCTGGTCCTCCTGCCAATCAGAGCCACCCCATTGTTTGAATGTGGACGTTGGTCCATGAGCTTTTGAAGCTTTTACTCCTGTTCCTCTCTCCGAGTAAAGATTGAGCTTCATCCAGACGGCAAATTCCTTCCTCTGTCCAAGATCTGTGAGTACAGCACTCTCTTTTCCATTTGTTTTTCATTCTGGGATTCAATTATTGACTTGCAGCAATTGATAGGAAAGGGAATGAATCCGGGAGGGGACAGACTCTGGAAACGTTGGTGCAGGTCTGTGTCTCAATTAGCAAAATGGACTGGCAGGAGACTTGAAGAACACACCAGCCAGGCAGCATCAGGAGGTGGAGAAGTCGACATTTCGGGTGTAACCCTTCTTCAGGACTGGGGGCAGGTGTAGGGGGAGATGCAGATAAAGGGAGTGCTGGGGGCAGGGTGGTGAAGTGGGGATATGTGAAGACAGGCTGAGGGTATGACTTAGTTACTGGCATGGACCAGTGGAAATGAGCGGTCCAGGCTAAGAAGGGAGTCGGGGAATGGGATGGGAGGTTATTTGAAAGTGGAGATATCAATGTTGAGTCCTCCGAGCTGTAAACTACGCAGGTGGAAGATGAGGTGGTGTTCCTCCAATTTGCGGTTTGGTTCGTTGTGACAATGGAAGAGGCCAAAGATGGTCATGTCAGAAAGAGAGTGGGAGGGGGAATTAAAATGGGTGGTGACTGGGAGGTCTGTTCGGCCTCTGCTGATCCAGCTGCCACGCTCAGCGAATCCAAAATTTTTTGAAGATGTAACTCTGAAGATGGGCAAGGGAGATCCAGTGGATGTAGTGTACTTGGACTTTCAGAAAGCCTTTGATAAAGTCCCACATAGGAGGTTAGTGAGCAAAATTAGGACACATGGTATTGGGGGCAAAGTACTGACTTGGATTGAAAATTGGTTGGCTGACAGGAAACAAAGAGTAGTGATAAACAGCTCCCTTTCAGAATGGCAGGCGGTGACCAGTGGGGTACCGCAGGGATCAGTGCTGGGACCGCAGCTTTTTACAATATGTATTAATGATATAGAAGATGGCATTAATAGTAACATTAGCAAATTTGCTGATGATACAAAGCTTGTTGGCAGGGTGAAATGTGATGAGGACTTTAGGAGATTACAGGGTGACCTGGACAGGTTAGGTGAGTGGACAGATGTATGGCAGATGCAGTTTAATGTGGATAAATGTATGGTTATCCACTTTGGTGGCAAGAACAGGAAGGCAGATTACTACCTAAATGGAGTCAAGTTAGGTAAAGGGGCAGTACAAAGAGATCTGGGTGTTCTTGTACACCAGTCAATGAAGGCAAGCATGCAGGTACTGCAGGTAATGAAGAAAGCTAATAGCATGCTGGCCTTCATAACAAGAGGGATTGAGTATAGAAGCAAAGAGGTTCTTCTGCAGCTGTACAGGGCCCTGGTGAGACCGCATGTGGAATATTGTGTGCAGTTCTGGTCTCCAAATTTGAGGAAAGACATTCTGGCTATTGAGGGAATGCAGCGTAGGTTCACGAGGTCAATTCCTGGAATGGCGGGACTATCTTACGTTGAAAGATTGGAGCAACTGGGCTTGTGTACCCTTGAATTTAGAAGACTGAGAGGGGATCTGCTTGAGACATATAAGATTATTAAAGGATTGGACACTCTGGAGGAAGGAAACATGTTTCCACTGATGGGTGAGTCCCAAAACAGAGGACACAGCTTAAAAATAAGGGGTAGGCCATTTAGGACAGCGATGAGCAGAAACTTCTTCACCCAGAGAGTGGTGGGTGTGTGGAATGCTCTGCCCCAGAAGGCAGTGGAGGCCCAGTCTCTGGATTCGTTTAAGAAAGAGTTGGATAGCGCTCTCAAGGATAGTGGAATCAAGGGTTATGGAAATAAGGCAGGAACAGGATACTGATTGAGGATGATCAGCCATGATCATAATGAATGGTGGTGCAGGCTCGAAGGGCAGAATGGCCGACTCCTGCACCTATTATCTATTGTTTATTATCATTATCCAAGTTTACACTTGGTCTCCCCAATGGACTGAAGACCACAATTTGCAAACACGTGGCAAATGCAGTACCACCATGTGAAGATTTAGCCTTTGTTGTGAAAAAAAAAGCAGAAAGGAGGTGTATTACTTAAATGGTGATGTATTGGGATGTGGAGAAAGTGAGAATTGCAGATAATGGAGATCAGAGTCAAAAAGTGTGGTACTGGAAAAACACAGTAGCTTAGGCAGCATCCAAGGAGCAGAAGAGTCAACATTTTGGGCACGGGTCCTTCTTCAGGAATGATGTGTGGATGTATAGAGGGACCTAAGCATCCTTTCTACACCAGTCAATGCCAGTTGTCAGACAGGTGCAGCAAGCAATCAGCAAAACAAGTGGTATATTAGCAAGAGAAGTTGAGTTCAGAAGTGGGGATGCCTTCCTGCAGTTAGGGGGTTGTTGAATATATTCAAGGCTGAGTTCATCTGGGTTTTGAACAGCAAAGAAGTAGATGGTTACGGGGGAAGGCAAGAAAATGATTTTAAGACCAGGAAAGAACATTTATAGTATCAGACAGCACAGAAACAGACCCTTCAGTCCAACTAATCCATGCTGACTATATTCACAAACTAAACTAGTCCCACCTGCCTGTGTTTGGCCCATATTGCTCTGAATCTTTCCTATTCATGTACTTATCCAAATGTCTTTTAAATGTTGTTACTGGACCTGCATCCATCACTTCCCCTGGATATTCATTCCACACATCAACTATTCTCTGTGTAAAAAGTAAAGGAGCCCCTCATGCCTTTTTAAAATCTTTCTCCCCTCTCCTTCAAATTTGCTGCATAATCTTGTTACCCCCCCTTTAGGGAAAGGATACCCGGTGGTCACCTCCTCGATGTCCCTCATGATTTTATACACCTCTGTAAGGTCACCTCTCAACCTCCTGTGCTCCAGTGAAAAAAGTCCCAGCCTATCCACTGAGGTGTTGGTAGATTAATATCCCGTTATGATCTGTTCAATGCTGGTGCAAGCTCAAAAGACCAATGACCTTCTCCTGTTCCCACTCTCACTGAGTCCAGGACAGCAAGAGATAGGACATAGGAGCAGAAATTAGGCCATTCATCCCATTGACTGTCATCGAGTCATAGAGATGTACAGCATGGAAACAGACCCTTCAGTCCAACCCTTCCATGCCGAACAGATATCCTCACCCAATCTAGTCCCATCTGCCAGCACCCGGCCCATATCCCTCCAA